>NC_069508.1:69152854-69385354 GCF_027579735.1 Bombina bombina
TTTATGTTTAATGTAAACTCTGGGAATTGCAAAAGAAAAAACGAATGCCAGTTCTTTTAGAAATGCACAGCTTTTCCTGTACAGAACATTAAGGGATTACTAAAATTAGATAGGTATTATTTATTTGAGCATTTTCCTAATGGGATCAAAAGATATGGTTATAGTTTAGTGCCGGTGTGATTTGGTTTTCAGTGAAAAACTATATTTAGTTTAGACAGGAAACTTCCAATTTTCCTACCATAAATTTCTTTTCTTTTTTTTCACACACATTTAATTCAGTTAAACTGTATTAGTTAGTTGACAAAAGAGACCTGCTTATCTAGAATTCTGAAGATAAAATGAATCCCTGATGAAAGGCATTTTTAAAGAATTCCAGGGCAGATTTTGGAAATTAAAGGGGCAGTCTACACCAGAATTGTTATTGTTTTAAAAGATAGATAATACCTTTTTTACCCATTCCCCAGTTTTGCATAACCAACACAGTTATATTTATATATGTTTTACCTCTGTGATTATCTTGTATCTAAGCCTCTGCAAACTGCCCCTTTATTTCAGTTCTTTTGACAGACTTGCAGTTTAGCCAATTGGTGATGGCTCCCAGGTAACTTCAGGTGCATGAGCACAGTGTTATCTATATGAAAAACATGAACTAACACCCTCTAGTGGTGAAAAACCTGTTAAAATGCATTCTTAAAGGGACAGTAAACCTTAAAAATAATGTTATATAATTCTGCACATAGTGCAGAATTATATAACATTATTTAAGTGCTATAGTTATAAATGCCTTTTTTCCCTTTTAATATTTTAAAAATATGGCGCTTTTACAGACCCGCTCTCTGCTCTCTGCTGAGCGGGTCTGTTTTTTTTACTCAGCGCATCGGGCCAGCTGTATAGTCACAGCCCGGCCCGACCGCGCCATAAGACTAAGTGCAGCTCGCTCCTGCTCTGTCTGACAGCAGGAGCAAGCTTCACTTAATGTTATGGCGCGGTCGGGCCGGGCTGTGACTATACAGCTGGCCCGATGCGCGGAGTAAAAAAAACAGACCCACACAGCAGAGAGCAGAGAGCGGGTCTGTAAAGCGGTATGTTTTTAAAATATTAAAAGGGAAAAAAGGCATTTATAGCTATAGCACTTAAATAATGTTATATAATTCTGCACTATGTGCAGAATTATATAACATTAATTTTAAGGTTTACTGACCCTTTAAGAGGCGACCTTCAAGGTCTAAGAAATTAGCATATGAACCTCCCAGGTTAAGCTTTCAACTAAGAATACCAAGAGAACAAAGAAAAATTGGTGATAAAAGTAAATTGGAAAATTGTTTAAAATTACATGCCCTATCTGAATCATGAAAGTTTTTTTTGGACTAGACTGTCCCTTTAAGAGACGGCCCAAGACTAGCGTGTTAGATATAGCCAATTGTTAGACCACATTATGAAAAGAGTTGGTGTAATTGATATACTGTGTGTATGAAATGCTACAGTTTACTTATTTCCACTGGAAGATTCAGACAGAGATTAAAGGGACACTGAACTCAAATTTCTTCTTTTGTGATTCAGATAGAGCATGCAATTTTAAGCAAATTTCTAATTTACTCCTATTATTAAATTTTCTTCCTTCTCTTGGTATCTTTATTTGAAATGCAAGAATGTAAGTTTAGATGCCGGCCCATTTTTGGTGAATAACTTGGGTTATTCTTGCAGATTGGTGGATAAATTCATCCACCAATAAAAAACTGCTGTCCAGAGTCCTGAAACAAAAAATAAGCTTAGATGCCTTCTTTTTCAAATAAAGATAGCAAGTGAACGAAGAAAAATTGTTAATAGGAGTAAATTAGAAAGTTGCTTAAAATTGCATGCTCTATCTGAATCACAAAAGAAAAAATTTGGGTTCAGTGTCCCTTTAATATTAATTAAATAAAGAATTGACAGAAAAAAAGGATATGTTACCCATATGCTTAATCACTAGCAAGGAATGCTACATATCTGTACAAAGCTGGCTAGAAAGGATTACACAAACAGTTATCCTTCAGCTACTGGTTATACTGTCATCTGCATGGTAAAAAATTATTTCAGAATCATCAGTGCTAAATTCACACTTTTCTTTACTGTGATCTTGTGGGATTTCACTGTAATCTTGTGAGTTATTTAAAATTTAGGAGGGAAGTAAAGAGACTGTGTCTGCACATGTAAGATGACCGCTCCCTAGAAAGCCTTGGGACAAGCATTCTGATTGGCTGCTTAAAGGGACAGTGTACTCCAGATTTTTTATTGTTTAAAAAGATAGATAACCCTTTTATCACCTATTCCCTAGTTTTGCATAACCAACAGTTATTTTACTTTTTGCCTCTGTGATTACCTTGTATTTAAGCCTCTGCAGACTGCCCCCCTTAAAACTAGTTCTTTTGACAGGCTTGTATTTTAGCCAATCTGTGCCCTCTCAAAAGTAACTCCACGAGCATGAGCACAATGCTATCTATATAACACACATGAACGAACACCCTCTAGCTGTGGAAAAACTGTCAAATGCATTTAGATAAGAGGTGGCCTTCAGGGGCTTAGGAATTAACATATGATTCTAAGTTTAGCTTTCAACAAAGAATACCAAGAGAACAAAGCAAATTTGATGCTGTCAACGGAAAAGTTGTTTAAAATGCCATGCCTATCTGAATCATGAAAGTTTAATTTTGACTAGACTGTCCCTTTAAAGTCCCTTAACAAAAGAATATGGCTACTGAGGAACTTTTGAGGCATACAATGGGTATAAAAAGTCTATAAACCCTTATGAAATTGCAGGTTTTGAAATGTAAGGGCAGAAATAATAACAATGTAAATCTCAGACTGTTCCCAGCTGTAATTTGACAAACAAAAACAAATTGTAAATTAGGGGCGTTTTCAAAGTTGTTTAAAAATGACACGCTCTATCAGAATTATGAAAGTTTAACTTTATTGTACCTTTAATGTTATACAACCGATTAGGCAATGCATTTGACTTGTTTCTGGTGGATATCCTAGATGATCTATTGTGTATTTAAAGGGGTATTATAGTAACATGTATAAATGCAACAAATATTAATCACTGCATGGCAAAAGATCTAAATACAAAGTAAATGTTTTAAAGCATTTAAAACTAATATTGATAACAAAATTTGCATTGCTTTGAAATTCAGGCTTAGCGCGCACTATTGGCTAAGAGGCAGAAACGTCACCTCTCAGCAGCGTTCTGCCGTTGGCTGCCTGAGGAGCTCAATGCAGCGAACGCTTCAAACAAATAAAGGAACTGTCAGCATGAAGTATTTTATACTTCATGACTGAAAGTCCCCTTTATTTGTTTCACAAACGCTAGGAATTACCATCACTTTAAATTGCAGGGGGGAAAAAATAAAATAAATAAACAACAATGCTAAAGTGGCATCAAACCCAAAAAAAATCTTTCATGGTTCAGATAGAGCATACAATTTTAAACAATGTTCTAATTGAATCTATTATCTAATTTACTTTGTTCTGTTGGTATCGATTGTTGTAAACCATACCTAGGTAGGCTCAGGAACTAGAAGTTAGCTGCTGATTGGTGGCTGCACATATATTCCTCTTGCCATTGACTCACCTGATGTGTTCAGCTAGATCCCAGAAGTGCATTGTTGCTCCTTTAACAAAGGATACCAAGAGAATGAAGGGCATTTTATAACAGAAGTAAATTGGAAAGTTGTTTAAAATTGTATGATTTATTTTAATCATGAAAGAAAATTTGTGGGTGGTATGTCCCTTTAAGTACGTGCTTTGCAAAGTTTTTTTTTAAGCATTATTAAACATTTTATGTGAAATTAAGTATAGAGCTTAATGTCCCTTTAAGAGTCCATCTGGCACAGTTAAAACCTTTTCAAATGTAATACACACTAAAATTGTATTTATTATTTGTTGGTGGGGGGGGGGGGTATTTTTTTTTTTAGTACTAAATGAACATAAGAACTTTGAATGAATGACGACACCCAGTCAGGATCTCACCTTGATCAATTCATGCATAAAGAATGTTACTTCATTTTTAGAATTGTCCATCCCCTTGACAGTCTTACCATGTATTATTGTTAAAATGTCAGCAAGTAAAAGTAAAAAATTAAAGGGACAGTAGAGTCAAAAAAAATCTTTCATGATTTAAATAGGGCATGTAATTTTAAACAACTTTCCAATTTACTTTTATTACCAATTTAGCTTTGTTCTCTTAGTATTCTTAGTTGAAAGCTAAATCTAGGAGGTTCATGTGCTAATTTCTTAGACCTTGAAGGCCGCCTCTAATCTGAAAGCATTTTGACAGTTTTTCACTACTAGAGGGTGTTAGTTCATGGGTTTCATATAGATTACATTGAGCTCAGGCACGTGAAGCTCCTAGGAGTCAGCACTGGTTGGCTAAAAGTGCAAGTCTGTCAAAAGAACTGAAATAAGGGGGCAGCTTGCAGAGGCCTAGATACAAGGTAATTACAGAGGTAAAAAGTGTATTATTATAACTTTGTTGGTTTTGCAAAATTGGGGAATGGGTAATAAAGGGATTATCTATCTTTTTAAACAACAAAAATTCTGGTGTAGACGGTCCCTTTAAATACAAATGCAGCTTGATATGTCAATATCACTGGTAATGAAAGGGTAAATTTCATACCAGAAATCTGCCACCGGGGGGCGAACTCGAGTAAATGCAACCATAATCCAGAAGTGCACAAAATAGGAGAGAGATTCTGTATGAGAATGCATCCGGGTGCGCTTCTGGATCACACTTTACCACAGTACATTTCTGTGGCAGCTTTCTGTTGACCCCTTTATTGGTGCTGTTGCCTACAATATTTTGGTTTAAAGCTTTGATATTTCCCCATTGACATTTGTTGAAGTCAACCTTTTAATAGGATACATAATTCAATCATTAAAGGGACACTGTACCCAAAAATTTTCTTTTGTGATTCAGATAGAGCATGCAATTTTAAGCAACTTTCTAATTTACTCCTATAATCAATTTTTCTTTGTTCTCTTGCTATCTTTATATGAAAAAGAAGGCATCTAAGCTTTTTTCTTGGTTCAACACTCTGGACGGCATTTTTTGATTGGTGGATGAATTTATCCACCAATCAGCAAGGACAACCTAGGTTGTTCACCAAAAATGGGCCGGCATTTCAAATAAAGATACCAAGAGAATAAAGAAGATTTGATAATAGGAGTAAATTAGAAAGTTGCTTAAAATTGCATGCTCTATCTGAATCATGAAAGAAAATTTTTGGGTACAGTGTCCCTTTAATGGACACAAAAGTGTTAAAGCAGACATCCTCAAACTTGGCCCTCCAGAGGTTTTGGAACTACATTTCCCATGATGCTCAGCCAGCATACCAGCTGTCTGAGCATCATGGGAAATGGAGTTCCAAAACCTCTGGCGGGTCAAGTTTGAGGATGTCTGTGTTAAAGCAACATGTGTTTAACCCTAGCAAATGAAATACACTAACGGGAACTAGCTGGACCTATTGGGTGAGTAAATGTGCAGCCACCAATCAGCTTGCTCCACGTAGTGCCTTGCAGCTCCAGAGCCTACCTAGGTATGCTTTTCAATAAAGGCGTCCAAGAGAACACTGTAAATTTACTAGAAGAAATAAATTGAAAAGTATTTTAAAATTGCCTGCTCTATCTGATTCATGAAAGTTTTAGTTTTACTTTAATTTTCCTTTAAGTTAATCTAGTTAAAGGGACAGTCTACACCAGAATGTTTACTGTTTAAAAAGATAGATAATCCCTTTATTACACATTCTCTTGTTTTGCATAACTAACACAGGTATAATACATTTTTTTTTTTTTTTTTAATAATTTTTATTTGAGGTTTTTTTGAAAAAAAAAGGCATACAAAAATCTTGAAACAGTAATACAGAATAGCATTGGGTTACAATAGTAATATGCAATTTAAACATACATGTATGAAATGCCTAGTACTCAACCTTCCTCTAAATTCACACACAAGACCACTCTTGGGCCTCAAGCAAAAATAAACCAAGTTTAGGAGGTTATTGCTATCTGGAGAGACCACTCACAGGCCTCAATGACAAACCTCATTTTATATTTGAGATAGGTTACAATATTTAAGATGGCACCTTGAACAAAAAAACTTGAAACATCATTCTCCTAACTTAATAGGCCACTTTTGGACCTAACCTATATATTTACTCAAGGTAGGAGAGAAGAATTATTTAAATATAGGTACCCTTTGCTTGCGAGAGTCAGTGTATAAGAAAGATAAGTCCCCAGAAGGAAAATAATGGCCACTCTTGGACCATTCACATTAGTATGTGTTAGTAGGGGGACATAGCAGGGGTCACTTGTAGACAGTAGGAAAAGTAAGTGGGTATGTTGTATCTAAAAGGATACATTATATAGATAGTTATGGTGGTAGTTATAATAATTAGGTAGATAAATTATGGCATAGGAAAGAGAAGCCATATAGTTAACCCTCCTAAATTAGGAGGTGTATTATGGGGGGGGGGAGGTGGTAAATTGTATATGGTGTGAAAAACATACAGCTTGGGAAGCTTTTTATATCGTACTTCAAAGTAAGCGTTCATTAACAAAACAAGGTACCACATCAGAGCGAGAGATCTACTTAGAACATGGATTGTCAGTATGAATGCGAAAGGGACCAAGTGTACATTGTACCATTGCAAGATCCGACATACCAGGGCTTAAAAAAAAAAATCTTAGGGAATAAGTTTAATGGAAGTTACATAGATCAACTGTGGCATCCTGAGGAGGGAAACCATATATAAAGCAGGACCAGCCTGCAATAACAGACATGTTAAATGCGCGGATGCTAGATTGCACACAGTAATATATGGGTATTAATGAAGAGCAAAAATCTGACAAAATGTGGCTGTAAGGTGACTATAATAGAGGCTCACATGTAGCATAACATATAAACTTAGTGCCAACTTCAAGCAGACATTGTGGAGTAGTATATTTATAACCCTGTGGGGAGGAATCCCAAAAGTTAAGCATATATACAGTATAAAAAAAAAAAAAGTGCTCTTAAATCTTTTAAGCATAAAACAATTCTAAACAGTCATACCAGCTAACGTCTCCAGGGGGTAAATCTGCAAAATAAATAACAAGGGACATTTGACCGGCATAAAAAAACACAATTGAGTTTTAGCGCTAGAGTTCAAAGGCGCTCTTGCTTAGACCTAGGGGTCACTTATGTGAATGGTAATAATCTATTTACGGATAGTAGTTAAAGGCTAATCTCACATAAACATAAAATGTAGTGGTTTAGTTACTTCTATGCAAGCAATAGCATTGTCATGAGATCTTCACTGATGTTAAGTGGAACAGAAGGGTAGCTATTTTCGAATTGGGAAGCACATATTTCCTATTTAATTAGTAGAAACCTGGTGATTGGGCATGGGCCCTATGCCCATCACACAAGATCCCACATAGGTGGAGGCCATATACAAATATATGAGGGGAGGGAAAAAGAGTTTAAAGGAACCCTGCGCAAGTGTAAATGTACCAAAGGATAACAAAGAGAGCAAATAATAATACACTGCAGCCTAAATATTGTTGTCATTATATACCCCCCTAGTATAGCAGAGTGAGTGAGTAGTGCAGAGGTAATATTCCTGGTCTTCACAATAGAGGAGCAAGGCTTGTGGAGGATATGGCCACCCGTTATGTCTAGGCTACACCACTAAGATTATATAAAAAAAAATTAAAAAAAAACAAGCATATAACCGAAAGGTCTGACACAGTTATCGCCCCTTTATATAGTGGTCATATAAGCCTACAGTTAGCTGAGGGGAGACGAGCTTCAGGTAATGTGGTAAGTTTCAGTAAATATTGGGGTAAGCGTAATAACAGACTGATAACAAAAACTGTGCTAATATACAGAACAGAGGAACTTAATACAAACAGAGCTGGCTATTCATCATATGTCAGGCAGTCCAGAAAAAACACATGTGACTGCCCTAGTAGTTGCCTTATATGTAAAGCTTATATTACAAAACATTGCATAGCAAATATTATCTAGAAAGAACCTTAAACAAAGCGCTAGGGACAATTGTAGGAGACTTCTAGCAAATATAGCATAGATAATCAAACATATTTTAACAAGGCTACATTTCTATTATCTAGTGGTGTGTGTGTATGTTCTTGATTTGTGTGCCTCTCTAAGCTAAAATAATGGTTTGGATAATAAAGCTAGTATCAACGTGAGATGTTCTAATTAGGGGGTGAAGCCAATTTCTCAACATGAAGCTTTAAGGTACTCAAACCTATATAAATGAGAGCTGCTGCAGCTAAGGGAAAACCCTATGTTATAGGCCAACTGAGATCTGTGTTCTAGTCTTCTATGAGGGAGTAGTTCTTTAAATAGACTAACCTAAGTTAGATAGTAAATAAATGGCTGTCTAGCCTTAAAGCGCATCAGAACTTACCACTACGTCTTTATCTAAAAACAACATTGGAAAATATAGCTTCTATACCCCCAGTCAGCTCTCATTAACCTGCAGTCAAGTGAGAGTAAACATAAATCTTTAGGAAATTATAACATTAAATCAAGTAGATAATAATATACAAGCCACATTTTGATAGTGAGTGTTTTAGTCCCCAATACATATGAAAACAATATAAGTACTATACGAGGATCTAGAAATATGTTTCCTTCAAATGTCCATCTTTGATAGAAATGTAGCTCAGGGGGACCGATTCGTTACCTTGCTAGCCTATTCCTCTGCAAGGCACCAAGACCCCTGTCACAAATACGAAAGCAAGCATTCTATAGCTAAAATAGAAAAAATAAAAGAGTGCTTCCTAAACAATAACACAGACAAAACCTTGTGAAGCACGCCATTTTATGGCATTATGTGAGTATATTGCCACATGCAAAAACGTCTTAGGATTAGCCAACACCGCAGCGGTTCTGGCTCTTCACCGTCTCCTGCATCAGATTATCAATTGTGGAGTAGAAAGGGCTGCTTAGAACTGGCACGTTATCTTCACATAGGGGCAGTATCAAGATTGTACTTAGGGATCTGTAATGCTCGGAAATGTTCTCCAGGATCCAATGTACATGTGCTCTCTCGTCGACATCAGGGCAGTACAGTTGAATCTCCTTCATAGTAAACCCATACTCTGCAGCCCTTTCTTGACATCTGAGCAGATGAGGAGGATCGTGCTGTGTGCCAGAGGTTCCCGGTGCTGTGACCACCTGTATATGGGATATTTTGGAACTTAGGGCTTCCTCTGTTTTTGAAGCCTCTCCTAGTGCCAGAGAGCTTATGTTGGGTGATCGATGGAGCCGGTAGCCCGGGAAATTGAGTGCAGGCCTGGTTAGGGGAGTGCCCTGGTTCTCTGCGTTCATGCGTGCAGGCTTAGCGTAAATTTCAGCACCTTGTCCAGTGTGGGTATTGTCGGCTGTAGATTCCGACAGGAGCGGCAAAGAGGACAAAATAGAGATGAAGTGCTCTTTTAGGCTCTGAAAATGCCGATCTATAAGTTGTTGGATGCGTTGTTCCCAAGCGTCTAGTGCCTCCATATTGATTATGCTGCGTCTTGTCCAGGTAACTTCAGTATATCTGTCTTTTAGGGTAGCCGGTATCCCCAGATTCTTGCTTGTTTACAATATGATCCAGACAGCTTTTGGAGTCAAGAATCCCAGCCGGGAAAGGGTACGATAGCTTAGAGACATGGGCAGGATGATGGGCCTCACCACATGGCGTTATTAAAAGGTATATGCCGACTGCCTATTCTCAAAGTACGGGAACCTTGTATCCCTCAGTTGATTAAGAGTGTCCCTGAAGTTTTTCAGTACGGTATTAGGTATTTTGAAATTTATATTAATGATTTGACCCAGGATTATATTAGGAGCTCCACAGAAACACGTCTGGCTGCTTCGATAGCTGGCTCCGCCCCCCGGTATAATACATTTTTTACCTGTGATTGCCTTGTATTTAAGCCTCTGCAGACTGCCCCCTTATTTCAGTTCTTTTCACAGACTTGCATTTTAGCCAATCAGTGCCCTCTCATAAATAACTCTACAGGTGTGAGCACAATGTTATCTATAGGTCACACATGAACTAGTGTTGTCTGATTGTAAAAAAAAAAACCTACCAAGGTTTAGTTTTCAACAAAGAATACCAAGACAACAAAGCAAATTTGATGATAGAAGTAAATTGGAAAGTTGTTTAAAATTGCATGCCCTATCTGAATCATGAAAGTTTAATTTTGACTAGACTGTCCCTTTAAGGGACACCTCGCACACCTACTGAGTACACAATTCTTCGTTCTGATTTGAGAGTTTTCCACATTTTTAGAAAAGGAAACTTAATGGTTTTACTGTCTTTTAACTGGAATTTCTTTTAAGACATTGACATCACATAATGATCTATTTTCTCACGGGAAACCCTTGCTAAAATTAAATAAAACAGTATGTGTTTCATAAAAACAAAAGCATGCTCCAATACTAAAGAAGACTGGAGGTTTGTAAATATTATACAATGAATCTTGTGAACAAGTTTTGTAGCCATACCATTTAATTTAATTCTGAAAAGCTATATGTTCAATGTAACATCCCCCGAGAAATAACTTGTGTTAAAAAGCTATGCAAACGATTACTTCACCTTCCATAGACAAGTAACTCATTGTGTCACAAGTTAGACAAAATATATAACAAGATCAAACTTTCTAAATCTATTTCTATTAGTGGAAAGCTTCAACTGGAACTTTATTAGTGTAAACACTACACCCTAAACCAGCATCCTATAGGTACTTTAAGAGACATAAAACTAAAAATGTAATTTCTCATAATGGCCTAGAATACAAATGGATCAATATTAACACTATTCTGTGTAAATATCGCTTGAGAGCAAACAATAGCACTTCTATTTTTGCACTCATATTCTCATAGCTCGAGCGATAGTCAAGAAAGCACTAACATCTGCATGTCCAATAGTGCGGTTGTGCTAAACACATCACACTGTAGACTTCCAAGGGGGTGCACAGTAACAATTCATGTTGGATATTGCTTCAGTGCTAAGCCGAGGTTGCTCTAAGCCAATGGTGCACAAGTAGTTGAGTTTTTCATGTATCTCTGTGCTATACTATTAAAGAGACATGAAACCAAACATTCATTTCTAATTTACTTCTGTTATCAATTTTTCTTTGTTCTTTTGGTATCAGTTGTTGAAAAGCAGGGACATAATCTTAGAAAACGGCCCATTTCTGATGCACTATTTGGCAGAGGTTTTGCAAAAATGTTATCCATTTGCAAGAGCACTATCTGGCAGCACTATTTCCTGTCATGTAAGTGCGTTATATGCCTACCTAGGTATCTCTTCAACACAGAATATCATGGGAACGAAGCAAATTTTCCTTTAATAATGAAATAAATTAGTTTTTAAATGTTGTTATACTTTGTCTTTCAATCTCAGTTTATGGCACAATATTTATCTCTCATCCTCAATCTTTAGTATTGAACTGACAATGGGTTAATACTATTCCTTATGCAGTTGACAGAAGGGAATCGTAGATGTGCTCTTTGCCTAACAGCCATAAACAAAAGACCTACAAACAACAAGGGCAACTCCTTGTGTGACACAATTAATGCTCTAAGGACATCAAGGACGTCATATATGAAGCCGGGTGCAGACAAGATTTCTTGACTTGGGAACCTGTTCCCCTGCCTTTGCGGCGAACAGGCCCTCTCCACCTTCAGAGAGTTAGCTGCAGCACCCACCATGGTTAGAAATGCCGTAATTTATAGCAATAGCAAAACCACATTCTGATGAGTAAAATGTTGTAGGACTGACGTACTTCAGTTTGAAGCTCAGCAACAGCATTTTTCGGAGTAATCAGAGAACTTCAGATTTACTCAATTGGGACCAAAATAAGTTATTATCAGAGCATAGGAACCAAGGATGCCCCTCTAGGGACCTGAGCCCAAAGACCTTTACAGTTAGGAACACCTTCACCCTCTGTGTCTTCTGCAAATAGTGACACATTTTAATTAAAAAAAAACAAAACAACAACATTTCATTGAAAGAGCGGTATTTAAAGGGATACTAAACCTACATTTTTTCTTTAATGATTCAGATAGAGCAGGCTATTTCTCTTGTAAGGTGTATCCAGTCCACGGATCATCCATTACTTGTGGGATATTCTCCTTCCCAACAGGAAGTTGCAAGAGGATTACCCACAGCAGAGCTGTCTATATAGCTCCTCCCCTAACTGCCACCTCCAGTCATTCTCTTGCAGCTCTCGACAAGCATGGAAGCAGTAAGAGAGATTTGGTGAAATGTAGTTTTTTTTTCTTCAATTTGTTAGTTTGTTATTTTTAAATGGTACCGGAGTTGTACTATTTTGGTCCCAGGCAGAAAATAGAAGAAGAATCTGCCTGTGGTCTCTAATGATCTTAGCAGGTTGTAACTAAGATCCATTGCTGTTCTCACACATAACTGAAGAGAGAGGTAATTTCAGCTGGGGAATGGCGTGCAGGTTATCCTGCTATGAGGTATGTGCAGTTTAAATTTTTTCTAGAGGAATGTAAATGCTAGAAAATGCTGCTGATACCAGATTTATTTAAGGTAAGCCTGATTACAGTGATTTAATAGCGACTGGTATCATGCTTACTGTCAGAGGTAATACTCTTATTATTTTTCAATTCCTGTCATATAAAACGTTTGCTGGGAGTGCTTAAACGTTTTTATATATGTTTTGGTGATAAAACTTTATTGGGGCCTAGTTTTTTTCCACATGGCTGGCTTAAATTTGCCTAGAAACAGATTTCTTAGGCCTCCCACTGTGTAGACATGAGTGGGAGGGGCCTAATTTAGCGCTTAATTGCGCAGTAACTTTTGCAGACTGAGACATCCAGCTTCCCTCAAGGAGTCCCCTGAATGCTATAGGACCTCTCTAAAGGGATTTTAGGCTTTCCAAAGTCGTTTGTATGGAAAGGTAGGGCCACAGCAGAGCTGTGGCAGTTTGTTGTGACTGTTACAAAAACGTCTATATCGTTTTTTTGATCCGTTTTTTAAACTAAGGGCTTAATCATCCATTTGCAAGTGGGTGCAATGCTCTGTTAGCTTATTATACACACTGTAAAAATTTCGTTTGATTTACTGCTTTTTTTCACTGTTTTTCAAATTCTGACCTTTTTTATTTTTCTTAAAGGCACAGTACATGTTTTTATTTTTTGCTTGTTAACTTACTTTAAAGTGTTTTCCAAGCTTGCTGGTCTCATTGCTAGTCTGTTTAAACATGTCTGACATATAGGAAACTCCTTGTTCATTATGTTTAGAAACCATGGTGGAACCCCTACTTTAAGTAATAAAGACCATATTCTGTCTTTAAAAAATCTATCACCAGAGGAATCTGACGAGGGGGAAGTTATGCCGACTAACTCGCCCCACGTGTCAGAACCTTTAGATCCCGCTCAAGGGACTCACGCTCAAGAGGCGCCAAGTACATCTAGCGCGCCCATGGCGTTTACTTTACAAGACATGGCGGCAGTCATGGATAATACACTGTCAGCGGTATTATCCAGACTACCTGGGTTATGAGGAAAGCGAGACAGCTCTGGAGTTAGAAGAAATACAGAGCATACTGACGCTTTAAGATCTATGTTTGATACCCTCTCACAATATGCAGAAGCTGAGGAAGGAGAGCTTCTTTCTGTGGGTGATTTTTCTGACTCAGGGAAGAGGATTCAACCTGATTCTGAAATATCAACATTTAAATTTAAGCTTGAACACCTCCGCGTGTTGCTCAGGGAGGTTTTAGCTGCTCTGAATGACTGTGATACAATTGCAATGCCAGAGCAATTGATTCTTCGTTGGGGCAAACCAGAACTGGATCTCATGGCGTCTCGCCAGAACGTCAAACTTCCTTGTTATGGATCAAGGTCCAGGGATCCCAAGGCGACGCTGATAGATGCTCTAGCAGCGCCTTGGTCCTTCAACCTGGCTTATGTGTTTCCACCGTTTCCTCTGCTCCCTCGTCTGATTGCCAAAATCAAGCAGGAGAGAGCATCGGTGATCTTGATAGCGCCTGCGTGGCCACGCAGGACTTGGTATGCAGATCTGGTGGACATGTCATCCTTTCCACCATGGATTCTGCCGCTGAGACAGGACCTTCTACTTCAGGGTCCTTTCAACCATCCAAATCTAATTTCTCTGAGACTGACTGCCTGGAGATTGAACGCTTGATTTTATCAAAGCGTGGCTTCTCCGAGTCAGTTATTGATACCTTAATTCAGGCACGAAAGCCTGTCACCAGGAAAATCTATCATAAGATATGGCGTAAATATCTTTATTGGTGCAAATCCAAGGGTTACTCATGGAGTAAAGTCAGGATTCCCAGGATATTATCCTTTCTCCAAGAAAGATTGGAAAAAGGATTGTCAGCTAGTTCCTTAAAGGGACAGATTTCTGCTCTGTCTATTCTTTTGCACAAGCGTCTGGCGGATGTTCCAGACATTCAGGCTTTTTGTCAGGCTTTAGTTAGAATCAAGCCTGTGTTTAAACCCGTTGCTCCGCCATGGAGTTTAAATTTGGTTCTTAAAGTTCTTCAAGGGGTTCCGTTTGAACCTCTTCATTCCATAGATATCAAACTTTTATCTTGGAAAGTTCTATTTTTGGTAGCTATTTCCTCGGCTCGTAGAGTTTCCGAGTTATCTGCCTTACAATGTGATTCCCCTTATCTGATCTTCCATGCAGATAAGGTAGTTTTGCGTACCAAACCTGGGTTTTTACCTAAGGTGTTATCTAATAAGAATATCAATCAGGAGATTGTTGTTCCGTCATTGTGTCCTAATCCTTCTTCAAATAAGGAACGTCTATTACACAATCTTGACGTGGTTCGTGCTTTAAAGTATTATTTACAAGCTACTAAAGATTTTCGTCAAACATCTGCTTTGTTTGTTGTCTACTCTGGACAGAGGAAAGGCCAAAAGGCTTCGGCAACCTCGCTTTCGTTTTGGCTAAGAAGTATAATACGCTTGGCTTATGAGACTGCTTGCCAGCAGCCTCCTGAAAGGATTACAGCTCATTCTACTAGAGCTGTGGCTTCCACATGGGCCTTTAAAAATGAGGCTTCTGTTGAACAGATTTGCAAGGCGGCAACTTGGTCTTCGCTTCATACTTTTTCAAAATTTTATAAATTTGATACTTTTGCTTCTTCTGAGGCTATTTTTGTGGGAGAGGTTTTACAGGCAGTGGTACCTTCCGTTTAAGTACCTGCCTTGTCCCTCCCTTCATCCGTGTACTTTAGCTTTGGTATTGGTATCCCACAAGTAATGGATGATCCGTGGACTGGATACACCTTACAAGAGAAAACATAATTTATGCTTACCTGATTAATTTATTTCTCTTGTGGTGTATCCAGTCCACGGCCCGCCCTGTCATTTTAAGGCAGGTATTTTTTAACTTTAAACTACAGTCACCACTGCACCCTATAGTTTCTCCTTTCTCTTGCTTGTCTTCGGTCGAATGACTGGAGGTGGCAGTTAGGGGAGGAGCTATATAGACAGCTCTGCTGTGGGTGATCCTCTTGCAACTTCCTGTTGGGAAGGAGAATATCCCACAAGTAATGGATGATCCGTGGACTGGATACACCACAAGAGAAATACATTTATCAGGTAAGCATAAATTATGTTTTTAAGCAGCTTTCTAATTTACTCCTATCAATTTTTCTTCGTTCTCTTGCTATCTTAATCTAAAAAGCAGGAATTTAACGCTTAGGAGCAAGCCCATTTTAGGTTCAGCACCCTGAATAGTGCTTGCTTATTGGTGGCTACATTTAGAAAACCAATAAGCAAGCTTAACCCAGGTTCTCAAACAAAAATGGGCCGTCTCTTAAGCTTTACATTCCTGCTTTTTAAATAAAGATAGCAAGAGAATGAAGAAAATTTGATAATAGGAGTAAATTAGAAAGTTGCTTAAAATTGCATGCTCTATCTGAATCAGTAAAGACATTTTTTGGGTTTAGTGTCCCTTTAACATCTTTGCAGCTGGGCCATAGTCATGCCTATGTGCTGGAGCTGGTTTTAGTTTAGTTTTAGGTATTTATTGCATTTACACACAAATTTAACCTTTATCTGTAAAGCACCACACAAATAATATCAGTTTTGTTTTCAGCAGACCAACAGTATCCATGTAGTTTGCTGAACGATCATAATATAGGGAAACACTGCCATATAAAATGCAAAATAAATTGTTTTTTGTGTCATTTTCTATGGCTTATTTAGGATTTTATTTTTCGAGAACAACTGATAATTGAAAATCAGAAATGTATTATTTTTGGTGCTATGCACCATCTTGCAGTTTATATCAAAAATTTAGCTGGTATAAAATATCTAACCATACAAATTAGCATACAAATTTCTGATTTTCCAGGGGGCTGGCATAACTCATGTTAACTTATGCATGCTCCCACCCATGCCCAAGCTAACTGTTAACCCTTTCACGCCCTAAGTATGTTCCGCGCTGGACTTTAACACCTTTAAGACGGCATGAAACATCCTAACTTTTTTGGCGTCCTGCTCCCTTTTGTATACAAATGCAGATTGATCCTACTGGGAGACGTGCCTAACAATTCAAGTAGTTTCCCAGGAACTTATCGGTGCCATTTTTTGAAACACACGATCGCAGTAACGATCATGTGCTTCCTTTTTTGTTTATGGTCCAAACTTGGGTGGATGCGTCCATCCTTAAAGGGATAGTAAACCCAAATATTTTCTTTCATGTTTCAGATAGAGCATGCAATTTTAAGCAACTTTCTATTTTACTCCTATTATCAAATTTTCTTCGTTCCTTTGCTATCTTTATTTGAAAAATTAGGAATATAAGCTATGGAGCTGACCCAATTTTGGTTTCAGCACCCTGGCTAGGGCTTGTGATTGGTGGCTACATTTAGCAAACCAATAAGCAAGTGCAACCCAGGTTCTAAACCAAAAATGGGCCAGCTTACATTATTGCTTTTCAAATAAAGATACAAAGAGAACGAGGAAAATTGTTAATAGGAGTAAATTAGAAAGTTGCTTAAAATTGCATGCTCTATCTGAATCATGAAAGAAAATTATTGGGTTTACTATCCTTTTAAGGGGTCAAAAAACAAAATAAAAAAATAAACATAAAGTAGTTGTTCCAGAAGTCCTTATATATATATAGTATATTGCAGAGTTGATGTTTTATATATATATATATATATATATATATATATACACACACACAATGTATCATTTTATATTAACATTGCAAAGTGTTTAATGTCCCTTTTTAAAGGGACAGGCAACACCAGAATTGTTGTTGTTTAAAAAGAAAGATCATTCCTTTATTACCCATTCCCTATCTTTGCATAACCAACACAGTTATAATAATACACATTTTACCTCTGTACTTACCTTGTATCTATGCCTCTGCAAACTGCCCCCTTATTTCAGTTCTTTTGACAGACTTGCATTTTAGCCAATCAGTGCTATCTCCAGGGTAACTTCACATGCATGAGCTCAATGTTATCTGTATGAAACACATGAACTAATGCCCTCTAGTGGTCAAAATGCATTCAGATTAGAGGCAGTCTTCAAGGTCTAAGAAATTAGCACATGAACTTCCTAGGTTTAGCTTTCAACTAAGAATACCTAGAGACCAAAGCAAAATTTGTGATAAAAGTAAATTGGAAAGTTGTTTAAAATGACATGCCTTATCTGAATCCTGAAAGTTTTTTTGGACTGTCCCGTTAATGAACACATATCCATAGGCATGCATAATTATGAGCAAAAAATGTTGTATATAAATTATGTAGGTTTTCAAATTGAATTGCAGGCTGTGCAAATGGATTGGAATTTAACACTACTATTTAAGCTGAAATGTTGGACAAAAATTGTTCAAATACTCAAACAGATATCTCTTTTACTTTTGAAAAGAAGAATATTCCTGTTCCATGCCTGCCCCATGCATCTTCAGTCAAAACCTGTTTATAAAATCAGAGGCATGCATCATGTCAGTTTGTTCATACAAAGGCACTGCTGGCTCTATGAGAAGTTTCAGTGTTTGAATGGTGGTGCACTGTGCATGCATAGCATATGTACATATGCCTCTGAAACAGTGATAGCCAGGGCCACCTTTAGTATTTGTGGGGCCATGAACAAGACAAATTTCTAGGCTTTTCAGCCCAGCACTTTTTATGGCCCACCCCTCTTTCAAAATTCAGTGTGTTTTATATAAAGAACAACATTGTATATTACACCTACTGATACAATAAACACTTCTTCATAAAACAAATACAGATTGTAAATTGCACCTTCTCATACCTTCACCCCTGATTATAGTTCTGGGCTCCCCAAAGCATGGGTCCCATAACTGGTGCCGCTCTCGCCCTGCCCGACGGGCAGGCCTTGGGATGCCTTTTTTATATTGTAAATACTGGGGTAAATGCTTCTATTAACATTAAAATGCAATCATGCACATTTCAGTTTCGACTATGGTGTGCCTTATAAACCTAATTTAAAGTACAATTCAATAATATGGATGTTTGAATGTTCCTTTAATTATTTTTTTTTCTTCCAAGAGCAGCATTTCAATTTGAAAAAGAAAGACCTACATCTGTCCACTAGTTAGTTACTAATCAGAAGACGAGCATATCAGTTGGAAATTTGTTTTATTTACTGAGCATTTCATAAAGCAAAGTTGAAACAAATGTATGATTAAAGTAACAGTCTAGTCAAAAATAAACTTTCATGATTCAGTTAGAGCATGCAATTTTAAACAACTTTCCAATTTACTTTTATCATCAATTTTGCTTTGTTCTCTTGGTATTCTTAGTTGAAAGCTAAACCTAGCTAGGCTCATATGCTAATTACTTAGCCCTTGAAGGCTGCCTCTCATCTGAATGCATTTTGACAGTTTTTCTCAACTAGAAGGCGTTAGTTCATGTGTGCCATATAGATAACATTGTGCTTACGCCCATGGAGTTAGCAAGGAGTCAGCACTGATTGGCTAAAATGCAAGTCTGTCAAAAGAGCTGAAATAAGGGAGAAGTCTGCAGCAGCTTAGATACAAAGTAAAAAGTGTATTAATATAACTGTGTTGGTTATGTAAAACTGGCGAATGGGTAATAAAGGGATTATCTATCTTTTTAAGCAATAAACATTTTGGTGTAGACTGTCCCTTTAACAAATATGTATGTATGTATGATATTCATGTAAGCTTTGCCTAATATTATTTGCTATATCTGCATGCGATGTGGTCTGCAAACAGTAGTTAAAGAAGCATATCTAACGCAGGAGAAATCTGTAAAATAGCTTCAGAAAGTAAATTATGACGTGTATAATCCTTAGTGAATTTATCATTTTTATTCTAGCTT
Organism: Bombina bombina; assembly: GCF_027579735.1. Lineage (NCBI taxonomy): Eukaryota > Metazoa > Chordata > Amphibia > Anura > Bombinatoridae > Bombina > Bombina bombina. The sequence continues at coordinate 69,172,223 of NC_069508.1, forward strand.
CTTTTTATATATTTATGTAAATCAAAGCTAAAACTTGAAAAGCCATAAAGTGGCATTCCTATTAGTGTCTGGTCATATTCTGCCAGTATTTGACCATTAACAAATATAGTTTAAACATTGTTACCACCACCACAAAAAAAATTAAATTAATGAACAGAGGAAATGGTGGTCTGTCTTGGCGTAATTTTGCAATGGAAAGTTTAGTGCTGCACCCAGATGTGGTTGTAGGCAGGTAAATTTGTGTATGGTAAAAGGGAGGATGCAAATTCCAGTCTACTCTCAGCTGACCAGAAGGAAATTGCAGCACTAAAGCAATAGATCCATTATTAGAGCTTTGGCATCTATCGCAAAATTGCTTAAGCCTGCAGTCTCCTGGACTATAAAATCACAGAATATCCTAAAACCATAAAGCATATCAGGAAAATGTCTTACACCTCTTCAACATTCCATTTGGGGTGATAAAATTGGCTGTTTGCTAAATTCTATTTCAAGCAGACAGATTTAGGGAAGAGAAGGGACCTCCAGCCTGTTGTGGAATGCGCTACATTGTTCTTTTCAAAAATCCTCCTGGTGCAACACTCTGAACCAATCGCAATCACCATCCATGTGGAAGATCTTAAATTAAATAAACATGTCTCAGGCATGGTTCTGCTTTGTTCTTAACCCTAACAGTCTAGTAATCCTATCTTCTCCATTATCACTTAGGGTTATCCTCTAGAATCCTCTGTGTAGTCCCCAGGTCATTATTAAAAAACAAAATGGCTTCTCTCCATTTCTTTATGGGCTGCTTCTTCTGGAAAAGTTTATCTTACCACGTTATTTCAACACCTGTAAATTGTGAAGTAATGTGATAAGCAAAATGTGCACATATGTATAGCTTATTTAACGTAGCCAAAAATATAAATATATAGAAGTATTCTGAGAAATATTAAGAATAGAAATGATTGAACTTTTTGGAATTTTGTTTTAAAAAAAAAAAAAAAAAATTCACTTAAAGAGCAAAAGTAGTGACATGTACATGTGGTTGATAACAATAGCCAGATAAGTGTCTTATGCATTTGCCTTTTTATATATATTCTACATATGTTTGTTTTGCATATTCTATATGTCCTTCCTTTTTTTTTTTTTTACATTCTTCCATGTTTTTTTGTTGAGTTTTCTCTGATTTTGTATATATTAAGTATAAGTTAGCATAAAACAATTACATTATGTCTATTCTTTATAAAAGCACAGAAAAGTAATGGTTAATTTTTAAAAAATTATGCTTTGCCAGGCGGCATTTGTGTATTTAGTTTTTGTGCTGCCATAGGCAAACCTGCTGCCCCTGGACCCCCCCCCACCAACTAATTTAGCATACATTTGCCTTATATAATGCCTATAACTGGAGCGACAGACACATGGAGTGATCATACACCCCCCCTACTTGACAACCACAGATCATTGCTTTGTAATAAAGTTGATAAATAAACATTTGGAGAGCATAGGGATAAGAAGGCATCATGCCATAGAACTAATACTCAAAAAAATCTACTGTTCTATTTACAGGTCTAATTACCCTTATCCAAAATACACCCCTACCAAGGGTAGTATTGATTGATATAGTAAAGGCAGTGTTCTCCCCAGGACTTATTTAATGGGTGCACCACCCAGCTGACTTTACTGACCACCTGACTCAAATTTAAGCTAATATTAAGATAAAATTAGCTAATTTTAATTTTAAATGTTTGTTGCACACATTATTATTTAAATCAATTTATGTTAAATTATGCAGTTCATTTAGAATTTGGATATCTTAAAGGGACAGTCAAGTCCAAAAAAAAAATTGATTCAGATAAGGCATGTAATTTTAAACAACTTTCCAATTTACTTTTATCACCAATTTTGCTTTGTTCTTTTGGTATTCTTAGTTAAAAGCTAAACCTAGGAGAGGTTCATATGCTGATTTCTTAGACCTAAAAGGCCGCCTCTAATCTGAAAACATTTTGACAGTTTTTCACCACTAGAGGGCATTAGTTAATGTGTTTCATATAGATAACATTGAGCTCATGCACGTGAAGTTACCCTGGAGTGAGCAATGATTGGCTAAAATGCAAGTCTGTCAAAAGAACTGAAATAAGTGGGCAGTTAGCAGAGGCTTAGATACAAGGTAATTACAGAGGTAAAAGGTGTATTATTATAACTGTGTTGGTTATGCAAAACTGGGAAATGGGTAATAAAGGGTTTTATCTATCTTTTTAAACAACAAAAATTATTGTGTTGACTGTCCCTTTAAGTAACTTCATAATGCCACCTATTGGCCAATTTTTAAAGAATGCCTTTGGGGAGCATGCATTAGTATATGTTTATTTGCATATCCTTACTCAGAATACCCTGTTCCTGTGGAAATAGTGTTTGCTTAGGATTTATGTGGAATAATGTTTTGTTTTGTTTTTTCCCCCTCACCATGAAATATTAAACTGGTGTGGATAATCCTCATTCAAGTATAGGTAGCTTTCTACCATAAGATTTTAATTAGCAGCCACACTGTAAAATTGTCTTACATTGCATCTGTTACTGGAAACACCAGAGCAGTTATTAATTACATGTGGTATGTGCTACAAAAAAACGCTAAAACTATTGTATGTTAACCCCTTCGCTACTGGGAATTTCAGAGAAAAAGGTGGCCAAAGTTATTGAGAATTTTTAGCATTTGTGCTATCACTCTGTGTATACATAAATAAAGCAGTTTTTTATTTGGGGAGGGGGGTTTAACCTATGAAAACGATATATTTATTGGCATTAAAAAGCATTACATGGATGATCGTTTCCACTAGATAATTATTCACAGAATTAAGAAAATTATTGTAAAATTACAAAAAAGTACATAAATTATTAATTATTACATTCCATTAGCTTTCTAAATGTAGAAACAAATCTCATAATTTATTTGGCATCATCGGCTAAGACCCGGTCCGCCGTCCATATTTTTTAATTATTTTTTATACTTTTAAGATCTTTTCTTTCTTAAGACAAGGTGAGTCCACGGATCAGCAATCACTGTTGGGAATATCACTCCTGGCCAGCAGGAGGAGGCAAAGAGCACCACAGCAAAGCTGTTAAGTATCACTTCCCTTCCCACAACCCCCAGTCATTCTCTTTGCCTTCAGTGCAAGGAGGAGGTCGACTGAGGCTTCTTTTGGGAGAAAGGTTCTGCAAGCAGTGGTGCCTTCTGTTTAGGTTACCTGTCTTGTCCCTCCCTTATCATCTGTGTCCTCTAGCTTGGGTATTGATTCCCAACAGTAATTGCTGATCCGGGGACTCACCGTGTCTTAAGAAAGAAAACAAAATTTATGCTTACCTGATAAATTTATTTCTTGACACGGTGAGTCCACGGCCCTCCCTGTTTTCAGACAGTTTGTTTATATAAACCTCAGGCACCTCTGCACCTTGTGTTATTTCCTTTCTCTTCTTTTCCTTCGCTCGAATGAATGACTGGGGGTTGTGGAAAGGGAAGTGATACCTAACAGCTTTGCTGTCGTGCTCTTTGCCTCTTCCTGCTGGCCAGGAGTGATATTCCCAACAGTAATTGCTGATCCGTGTCAAGAAATAAATACATTTATCAGGTAAGCATAAATTTCGTTTTTTTCTGATGCAATTTGGTATCTTTCATTGTGTATAGCAGAACTGCTCAAATTCTCACAATTGACTTCCAAAACTACGTATATAACCCAAAGTATTGATCTCGGTAGGTCCATTTTGGTATATTTAATTCCACTATTTGTTTGCCAAATGCAATCATATAAAATATAAATACATAACTTTTTCACAAACTTTAGATTTCTCACTGAAACTATTTACACACTACTGCAGTCATAGAACAAATGGTTGTAAAAGCTTAACTGGGATCCTCTTTGCTTAGAAATAGCAGACATGCATGGGTTTGCCATTGGTTTTTGCTAATCAAAAGGTTGCTAATTGCAACTGTGCTCCACACTTCTGAAATTCCTGTCATTAAAGAGTTTAATCAGCTCTTAAGGGTAATATTTCCTTTAGTTTAGGGATTACCTTCACACACACACACACCTGACACCTCCCAACCCTTGATCCCTACGTGATCCCTCACTTAAAGCTCTCTTCTCCCCCCCAACAAATGGTCACCGCTATCTTAGATACTGGCAGCCAGTCTAACAATATGCAGTTTTAAGTTTTTTTTTTTTTAAATATATTTATTTATTTTTTATATTATGTAGTGCAAGGTTCCCCACTCACCCTCCGCACAATCAATCACCCTGTTTTATTCTTTCCTGTAGTTTTGGGGGCACCCCTTCAAGCGATCCTTTTTTTTTCTGTATTGTAGGGATCTATACCTCCCTCTCCCCTATTAAACCCTTTTCTCCAACATTGGTGTGTCCGGTCCACGGCGTCATCCTTACTTGTGGGATATTCTCTTCCCCAACAGGAAATGGCAAAGAGTCCCAGCAAAGCTGGTCACATGATCCCTCCTAGGCTCCGCCCACCTCAGTCATTCTCTTTGCCGTTGCACAGGCAACATCTCCACGGAGATGGTTAAGAGTTTTTTGGTGTTTAAATGTAGTTTTATTCTTCTATCAAGTGTTTGTTATTTTAAAATAGTGCTGGTATGTACTATTTACTCTGAAACAGAAAAGGATGAAGATTTCTGTTTGTAAGAGGAAGATGATTTTAGCACAGTAACTAAAATCGATTGCTGTTTCCACACAGGACTGTTGAGATGAAGTAACTTCAGTTGGGGGAAACAGTTAGCAGTCTTTTCTGCTTAAGGTATGACTAGCCATATTTCTAACAAGACCATGTAATGCTGGAAGGCTGTCATTTCCCCTCATGGGGACCGGTAAGCCATTTTCTTAGTTAAACATAAAAGAATAAAGGGCTTCAAAAAGGGCTTAAAAACTGGTAGACATTTTTCTGGGCTAAAACAATTGCTTTACTAGGCATATTATGCAGATTCTAACTAATTATTGGTATTATAATCTTGGGGAATATTTAGAAAAACGGCAGGCACTGTGTTGGACACCTTTTTCAGATGGGGGCCTTTCTAGTTATAGACAGAGCCTCATTCTGGGACTGTATAGGGGTTAAATGTAAAAACGGCTCCGGTTCCGTTAATTTAAGGGTTAAAGCTCTGAAATTTGGTGTGCAATACTTTTAATGCTTTAAGACACTGTGGTGAAATTTTGGTGAATTTTGAACAATTCCTTCATACTTTTTCACATATTCAGTAATAAAGTGTTTTCAGTTTGAAATTTAAAGTGACAGTAACGGTTTTATTTTAAAACGTTTTTTGTGCTTTGTTGACAAGTTTAAGCCTGTTTAACATGTCTGTACCATCAGATAAGCTATGTTCTATATGTATGAAAGCCAATGTGTCTCCCGATTTAAATTTATGTGATAATTGTGCCATAGTGTCCAAACAAAGTAAGGACAGTAATGCAACAGATAATGATATTGCCCAAGATGATTCCTCAAATGAGGGGAGTAAACATGATACTACATCATCCCCTACTGTGTCTACACCAGTTATGCCCACACAGGAGGCCCCTAGTACATCTAGTGCGCCAATACTTATTACCATGCAACAATTAACGGCTGTAATGGATAACTCCATAGCAAATCTTTTATCCAAAATGCCTACTTATCAGAGAGAGCGCGATTGCTCTGTTTTAAACACTGAAGAGCAAGAGGACGCTGATGATAACTGTTCTGACATACCCTCACACCAATCTCAAGGGGCCATGAGGGAGGTTTTGTCTGATGGAGAAATTTCAGATTCAGGAAAAATTTCTCATCAAGCTGAACCTGATGTTGTGACATTTAAAATTAAATTAGAACATCTCCGCGCACTGCTTAAGGAGGTGTTATCTACTCTGGATGATTGTGACAATTTGGTCATTCCAGAGAAATTATGTAAGATGGACAAGTTCCTAGAGGTTCCGGTGCCCCCCGACGCTTTTCCTATACCCAAGCGGGTGGCGGACATAGTAAATAAAGAGTGGGAAAGGCCCGGCATACCTTTTGTTCCCCCCCCTATATTTAAGAAATTATTTCCTATAGTCGACCCCAGAAAGGACTTATGGCAGACAGTCCCCAAGGTCGAGGGGGCGGTTTCTACTCTAAACAAACGCACTACTATTCCTATCGAAGATAGTTGTGCTTTCAAAGATCCTATGGATAAGAAATTAGAGGGTTTGCTTAAAAAGATTTTTGTACAGCAAGGTTACCTTCTACAACCAATTTCATGCATTGTTCCTGTCACTACGGCAGCGTGTTTCTGGTTCGAGGAACTAGAAAAATCGCTCAGTAAAGAATCTTCGTATGAGGAGGTTATGGACAGAGTTCAAGCACTTAAATTGGCTAACTCTTTTGTTTTAGATGCCGCTTTGCAATTAGCTAGATTAGCGGCGAAAAATTCAGGGTTTGCTGTCGTGGCGCGCAGAGTGCTTTGGCTAAAGTCTTGGTCAGCGGATGTGTCTTCCAAGACAAAATTGCTTAACATTCCTTTCAAAGGTAAAACATTATTTGGACCTGATTTGAAAGAGATTATTTCAGACATCACTGGGGGAAAGGGCCACGCCCTCCCACAGGATAGGTCTTTTAAGGCTAATAATAAGCCTAATTTTCGTCCCTTTCGCAGAAACGGACCAGTGTCTAATTCTGTATCCTCTAAGCAAGAGGGTAATACTTCACAACCCAAACCAGCCTGGAAACCAATGCAAGGCTGGAACAAGGGTAAGCAGGCCAAGAAGCCTACCACTGCTACCAAAACAGCATGAAGGGATAGCCCCCGATCCGGGACCGGATCTAGTGGGGGGCAGACTTTCTCTCTTTGTTCAGGCTTGGGCAAGAGATGTTCAGGATCCTTGGGCGCTAGAAATAGTTTCTCAAGGTTATCTCCTGGAATTCAAGGAACTACCCCGAAGGGGAAGGTTCCACAGGTCTCAATTATCTTCAAACCAAATAAAGAGACAGGCATTCTTACATTGTGTAGAAGACCTGTTAAAGATGGGAGTGATACATCCAGTTCCAATAAGAGAACAAGGAATGGGATTTTATTCCAATCTGTTCATAGTTCCCAAAAAAGAGGGAACATTCAGACCAATTTTGGATCTAAAGATCCTAAACAAATTTCTCAGGGTACCATCGTTCAAAATGGAAACTATTCGAACGATCCTACCTACTATCCAGGAAAATCAATTTATGACTACCGTGGATTTAAAGGATGCGTACCTACATATTCCTATCCACAAGGAACATCATCAGTTCCTAAGGTTCGCTTTTCTGGACAAGCATTACCAGTTTGTGGCACTTCCATTTGGATTAGCCACTGCTCCAAGGATTTTCACAAAGGTACTAGGGTCCCTTCTAGCGGTTCTAAGACCAACGGGCATTGCAGTAGTACCTTACTTGGACGACATCCTGATTCAAGCGTCGTCCCTGTCAAAAGCAAAGGCTCATACGGACATCGTCCTAGCCTTTCTCAGATCTCACGGATGGAAGGTGAACAAAGAAAAAAGTTCTCTGTCCCCGTCAACAAGAGTTCCCTTCTTGGGAACAATAATAGATTCCTTAGAAATGAGGATTTTTCTGACAGAGGTCAGAAAATCAAAACTTCTAAGCTCTTGTCAAGTACTTCATTCTGTTCCTCGTCCTTCCATAGCGCAGTGCATGGAAGTAATAGGATTGATGGTTGCAACAATGGACATAGTTCCTTTTGCACAAATTCATCTAAGACCATTACAACTGTGCATGCTCAGACAGTGGAATGGGGATTATACAGACTTGTCTCCGACGATTCAAGTAGATTAAAAGACCAGAGATTCACTCCGTTGGTGGCTGACCCTGGACAATCTGTCACAGGGAATGAGCTTCCGCAGACCAGAGTGGGTCATTGTCACGACCGACGCCAGCCTAGTGGGCTGGGGCGCGGTCTGGGAATCCCTGAAAGCTCAGGGTCTATGGTCTCGGGAAGAGTCTCTTCTCCCTATAAACATTCTGGAACTGAGAGCGATATTCAATGCTCTCAGAGCTTGGCCTCAACTAGCAAAGGCCAAATTCATAAGGTTTCAGTCAGACAACATGACGACCGTTGCATATATCAATCATCAGGGAGGAACAAGGACTTCCCTGGCGATGAAAGAAGTGACCAAGATAATTCAATGGGCGGAGGATCACTCCTGCCACTTGTCTGCGATCCACATCCCAGGAGTGGAAAATTGGGAAGCGGATTTTCTGAGTCGTCAGACATTCCATCCGGGGGAGTGGGAACTCCATCCGGAAATCTTTGCCCAAATAACTCAATTATGGGGCATTCCAGACATGGATCTGATGGCGTCTCGTCAGAACTTCAAGGTTCCTTGCTACGGGTCCAGATCCAGGGATCCCAAGGCGACCCTAGTAGATGCACTAGTAGCACCTTGGACCTTCAACCTAGCTTATGTATTCCCACCGTTTCCTCTCATCCCCAGGCTGGTAGCCAGGATCAATCAGGAGAGGGCCTCTGTGATCTTGATAGCTCCTGCGTGGCCACGCAGGACTTGGTATGCAGACTTGGTGAATATGTCATCGGCTCCACCATGGAAGCTACCTTTGAGACAGGACCTTCTTGTTCAGGGTCCATTCGAACATCCGAATCTGGTTTCCCTCCAACTGACGGCTTGGAGATTGAACGCTTGATTTTATCAAAGCGTGGGTTTTCAGATTCTGTAATAGATACTCTGATTCAGGCTAGAAAGCCTGTAACTAGAAAAATTTACCATAAAATATGGAAAAAATATATCTGTTGGTGTGAATCTAAAGGATTCCCATGGAACAAGATAAAAATTCCTAAGATTCTATCCTTTCTACAAGAAGGTTTGGAGAAAGGATTATCTGCAAGTTCTCTGAAGGGACAGATCTCTGCTTTATCTGTTTTACTTCACAAAAGACTGGCGGCTGTGCCAGATGTTCAAGCATTTGTTCAGGCTCTGGTTAGGATCAAGCCTGTTTACAGACCTTTGACTCCTCCCTGGAGTCTAAATCTAGTTCTTTCAGTTCTTCAAGGGGTTCCGTTTGAACCCTTACATTCCGTAGATATTAAGTTATTATCTTGGAAAGTTTTGTTTTTGGTTGCAATTTCTTCTGCTAGAAGAGTTTCAGAGTTATCTGCTCTGCAGTGTTCTCCACCCTATCTGGTGTTCCATGCAGATAAGGTGGTTTTGCGTACTAAGCCTGGTTTTCTTCCGAAAGTTGTTTCCAACAAAAATATTAACCAGGAGATAGTTGTACCTTCTTTGTGTCCGAATCCAGTTTCAAAGAAGGAACGTTTGTTACACAATTTGGACGTAGTCCGTGCTCTAAAATTCTATTTAGAGGCTACTAAAGATTTCAGACAAACATCTTCCTTGTTTGTTGTTTATTCTGGTAAAAGGAGAGGTCAAAAAGCGACTTCTACCTCTCTTTCCTTTTGGCTTAAAAGCATTATCCGATTGGCTTATGAGACTGCCAGACGGCAGCCTCCTGAAAGAATCACAGCTCACTCCACTAGGGCTGTGGCTTCCACATGGGCCTTCAAGAACGAGGCTTCTGTTGACCAGATATGTAAGGCAGCGACTTGGTCTTCACTGCACACTTTTGCCAAATTTTACAAATTTGATACTTTTGCTTCTTCGGAGGCTATTTTTGGGAGAAAGGTTTTGCAAGCCGTGGTGCCTTCCATTTAGGTGACCTGATTTGCTCCCTCCCTTCATCCGTGTCCTAAAGCTTTGGTATTGGTTCCCACAAGTAAGGATGACGCCGTGGACCGGACACACCAATGTTGGAGAAAACAGAATTTATGCTTACCTGATAAATTACTTTCTCCAACGGTGTGTCCGGTCCACGGCCCGCCCTGGTTTTTTAATCAGGTCTGATGAATTATTTTCTCTAACTACAGTCACCACGGTATCATATGGTTTCTCCTATATATATTTCCTCCTGTCCGTCGGTCGAATGACTGGGGTGGGCGGAGCCTAGGAGGGATCATGTGACCAGCTTTGCTGGGACTCTTTGCCATTTCCTGTTGGGGAAGAGAATATCCCACAAGTAAGGATGACGCCGTGGACCGGACACACCGTTGGAGAAAGTAATTTATCAGGTAAGCATAAATTCTGTTTTTCTTCTATATAGGTAAGACGAGTCCACGGATTCATCCTTTACTTGTGGGATATTATCCTTTCCTACAGGAAGTGGCAAAGAGCACCACAGCAGAGCTGTCTATATAGCTCCTCCCTTAGCTCCACCCCCCAGTCATTCTCTTTGCCTACTCTAAGTACTAGGAAGGGTAAAGTGAAAGAGGTGATAAAATATTAGTTTTTAATTCTTCAATCAAGAGTTTGTTATTTTTAAATGGTACCGGTTTGTACTATTTACTCTCAGGCAGCAGATGGGTGAAGACTGCTCCCTGGAGGATGATGATCTTAGCATTTGTAACTAAGGTCCATTTGCTGTTCCCACAGAAGCTGAGGAGTACAAGAAACTTCAGTGTGAGGAACGGTTTCATGCTTTGCAGCAATGAGGTATGTTCAGTCATATTTTTTCTGGAGAGACTGTGTATTTCAGAAAGGCTGACATTATACCCAGGAGGGTAAGGTTAAGTAGTAATCCTAGAGCTATAAGAAGGGCATTACTTAGCTTGCTTATGGGGCCAATTACATATATGGTTGACACTGAATGCAAAATGTTTGTGAGCAAAGTTTTTTTGAAGGGAGTGCTTTAACGTTTTTATGGGCAATAAACGTTTTGGGCATCTTTATTAGGGCACACATGGCTTAAATTTTTGGGTCTTGGAACCCACAGGGCTAGTTATAACCGCTCTGGTGCGGTTCTTGGAGGCTCAGGGAACATCGAGTGAGATGGGCGGGGCCTATTTTCGCGCCTCAGATGCGCACACTTTCGATCCCAGAGGGCAGGTAGGGCCACAGCAGGGCTGTGGCAAGGTGCTGAGGGGTCTTTTTCCGGATCTGGGCCTATTTTCGATCCGGTTTGGACATTAAGGGGTTACTTGTTAAAAAATGTTGTGGTGCAATCTTAACTACCTATAGGGGGTCTACATACAAAATTTTGAAAAATTTGGTGCATGTTTAGACTGTTTTGCAGAATGTGTATGCTTTTTTTCTCTTAAAGGCGCAGTACCATTTTTTAAGATTATTTTTTTCACTAAATAAAGTGTTTTGATGCTTGCTTGTAGTAATTACTAGCCTGTTCAACATGTCTGACATTGAGGAAAGTCAATGTTTAATATGTTTAGAAGCCATTGTGGAACCTCCACTTAGAATGTGTCCCTCATGCACTGAAAAGTCAATAAATTGTAAGGAACATATTTTAGCTACTAAAAGTATGTCGCAGGATAATTCTCAGTCAGAAGAGAATCAGGTTATGCCATCTAATTCTCCCCAAGTGTCACAACCGTTAACGCCCGCTCAAACGACGCCAAGTACTTCTAGTGCGTCTAATTCTTTCACCCTGCAAGATATGGCCACAGTTATGAATACTACCCTCACTGAGGTTTTATCTAAGCTGCCGGGGTTGCAGGGGAAGCGCAGTAGGTCTGGTGTGATAACAAACGCTGAGCCCTCTGACGCTTTATTAGCTATATCTGATGTACCCTCACAATGTTCTGAAGTGAGGGATTTGCTGGCTGAGGGAGAGATTTCTGAAAATATGTTCCCTCAGACAGATTCAGATATGACAGCTTTTAAATTTAAACTAGAACACCTCCGCTTATTGCTCAGGGAGGTTTTAGCGACTCTGGGTGATTGTAACCCTATTGTAGTTCCAGAGAAATTGTGTAAAATGGACAAATTCCTTGAGGTTCCTGCCTACACTGATGTTTTTCCGGTCCCTAAGAGGATTTCGGAAATTGTTACTAAGGAGTGGGATAGACCAGGTATTCCATTCGCTCCCCCTCCTACTTTTAAGAAAATGTTTCCCATATCAGACGCCGTACGGGACTCGTGGCAAACGGTCCCTAAGATGGAGGGAGCTATTTCTACCCTGGCTAAGCGCACAACTATACCTATTGAGGACAGTTGTGCTTTAAAAGATCCTATGGATAAAAAATTAGAGGGTCTCCTGAAGAAAATATTTGTTCATCAAGGTTTTCTTCTCCAACCTATAGCGTGCATTGTTCCTGTAACTACTGCAGCGTCCTTTTGGTTTGAGGCTCTGGAAGAGGCTCTTCAGGTTGAGACTCCATTAGAGGATATTCTGGATAGAATTAGGGCTCTCAAGCTAGCTAATTCTTTCATTACAGATACCGCTTTTCAATTGGCTAAATTAGCGGCGAAGAATTCAGGTTTTGCCATTTTAGTGCACAGAGCGTTATGGCTTAAATCCTGGTCTGCTGATGTGTCATCAAAAGCTAAGCTGTTAGCCATCCCTTTCAAGGGTAAGACCCTATTCGGGCCTGAACTGAAAGAGATAATTTCAGACATCACTGGAGGGAAAGGCCATGCCCTTCCTCAGGATAAGACGAATAAGATGAGGACCAAACAAAATAATTTTCGTTCCTTTCGAAACTTCAAAGGTGGTTCCTCTTCCCCTGCCGCAAAGCAGGAGGGGAATCTTGCTCAATCCAAGTCATGCTGGAGACCTAACCAGACTTGGAACAAGGGTAAACAGGCCAAGAAGCCTGCTGCTGTCACCAAGACAGCATGAAGGGGTAGCCCCCGATCCAGGACCGGATCTAGTAGGGGGCAGACTTACTCTATTCGCTCAGGCTTGGGCAAGAGACGTTCAGGACTCCTGGGCTTTAGAAATAGTAACCTAGGGGTATCTTCTAGATTTCAAAGATTCTCCCCCAAGGGGGAGATTCCATCTTTCTCAATTGTCTGTAAACCAGACAAAAAGAGAGGCGTTCTTACGCTGTGTAGAAGACCTATATTCCATGGGAGTGATCTGCCCAGTTCCGGAAACAGAACAGGGGCAAGGGTTCTACTCCAATCTGTTTGTGGTTCCCAAAAAAGAGGGAACTTTCAGACCAATTTTGGATCTTAAGATCCTAAACAAATTCCTCAGAGTCCCATCCTTCAAGATGGAGACCATTCGGACTATTTCGCCAATGATCCAGGAGGGTCAATATATGACCACCGTGGACTTAAAGGATGCGTATCTACACATTCCTATACACAAAGATCATCACCAGTTCCTCAGGTTCGAATTTCTGGACAAGCATTACCAGTTTGTGGCTCTTCCCTACGGGTTGGCCACGGCTCCCAGAATTTTCACAAAGGTGCTAGGGTCCCTTCTGGCGGTTCTAAGGCCGCGGGGCATAGCAGTGGCGCCTTATCTGGATGATATCTTAATCCAGACGTCAACTTACCAACTAGCCAAGTCTCACACGGACATCGTGTTGGCTTTTCTAAGATCTCACGGGTGGAAGGTGAACGTAAAAAAGAGTTCACTTATCCCTCTCACAAGAGTTCCATTCCTGGGAACTCTGATAGATTCGGTGGACATGAAAATTTTTCTGACGGAGGTCAGGAAATCAAAGATTTTATCCATCTGCCGAGCTCTTCATTCCATTCCTCGGCCGTCAGTGGCTCAGTGTATGGAGGTAATCGGTTTAATGGTAGCGGCAATGGACATAGTTGCGTTTGCTCGCTTGCATCTCAGACCACTGCAACTTTGCATGCTCAAGCAGTGGAATGGGGATTAGGCAGATTTATCTCCTCAGATAAATCTGGATCAAGAGACCAGAGACTCTCTTCTTTGGTGGTTGTCACAGGATCATCTGTTCAAGGGAATGTGTTTCCGCAGGCCAGCGTGGGTCATAGTGACGACGGACGCCAGCCTATTGGGCTGGGGTGCAGTCTGGAATTCCCTGAAAGCACAGGGATTGTGGACTCAGGAGGAGGCTCTCCCGATAAATATTCTAGAACTGAGAGCGATATTCAACGCACTTCAGGCGTGGCCTCAGCTGGCGTCGGCCAGATTCATAAGATTCCAGTCGGACAATATCACGACTGTAGCATATATCAATCATCAGGGGGGAACAAAGAGTTCTCTAGCGATGATAGAGGTTACCAAAATAATTCAATGGGCAGAGACTCACTCTTGCCATCTATATTCCAGGAGTGGAGAACTGGGAAGCGGATTTTCTAAGTCGTCAGACTTTTCATCCAGGGGAGTGGGAACTCCATCCGGAGGTGTTTGCACAATTGATTCAGCAATGGGGCACACCAGAATTGGATCTGATGGCGTCTCGTCAGAATGCCAAACTTCCTCGATATGGGTCCAGGTCAAGGGATCCTCAGGCAGTACTGATAGATGCTCTAGCAGTACCCTGGTCGTTCAACCTGGCTTATGTGTTTCTACCATTTCCTCTCCTTCCTCGTTTGATTGCCAGAATCAAATAGGAGAGAGCTTCAGTGATTTTGATAGCACCTGCGTAGCCAAGCAGGACGTGGTATGCAGACCTGGTGGACATGTCATCTCTTCCACCATGGACTCTGCCACTGAGACAGGACCTTCTGATTCAAGGTCCGTTCCAGCATCCAAATCTTGTTTCTCTGCGACTGACTGCTTGGAGATTGAACGCTTGATCTTATCCAAGCGGGGGTTCTCTGAGTCGGTCATAGATACCTTGATTCAGGCTCGAAAGCCTGTCACCAGGAAAATTTATCATAAGATATGGTGTAAATATCTTTATTGGTGCGAATCCAAAGGCTACTCATGGAGTAAGATCAGGATTCCTAGGATTTTGTCCTTTCTACAAGAAGGATTGGAGAAGGGGTTATCAGCTAGTTCCTTAAAGGGACAGATATCTGCTTTATCAATTCTACTGCACAAACGTCTGGCAGACATTCCAGACGTTCTGTCGTTCTGTCAGGCTTTATTTAGAATCAAGCCTGTGTTTAAACCTGTTGCTCCGCCATGGAGTTTGAATTTGGTTCTTAATGTTCTTCAAGGGGTTCCGTTTGAACCTATGCATTCCATAGATATTAAGCTTCTATCTTGGAAATTTCTGTTTTTAGTTGCTATCTCTTCGGCTCGAAGAGTTTCTGAACTATCTGCATTGCAATGCGACTCGCCTTATCTTGTTTTCCATGCTGATAAGGTGGTTTTGCGTACCAAACCTGGATTCTTTCCTAAGGTTGTTACTAATAAGAATATTAATCATGAAATTGTTGTTCCTTCTCTGTGTCCTAATCCTTCCTCTAAGAAGGAGCGTCTGTTGCACAACTTGGACGTGGTTCGTGCTTTAAAGTTTTACTTGCAAGCGACCAAAGATTTCTGTCAAACATCTTCTTTGTTGTCTATTCTGGTAGACGTAGAGGTCAAAAAACTACTGCTACCTCTCTTGCCTTTTGGCTGAAAAGCATCATCCGTTTGGCATACGAGACTGCTGGACAGCAGCCTCCTGAAAGAATTACAGCTCACTCTACTAGAGCGGTGGCTTCCACATGGGCTTTTAAAAATGATGCTTCTGTTGAACAGATTTGTAAGGCTGCGACTTGGTCTTCGCTTCATACCTTTTTCAAATTTGATACCTTTGCTTCTTCGGAGGCTATTTTTGGGAGAAAAGTTCTTCAAGCAGTGGTACCTTCTGTTTAACCATCTGTCTTGTCCCTCCCGTTCTTCTGTGTCCTGTAGCTTTGGTATTGTATCCCACAAGTAAAGGATGAATCCGTGGACTCGTCTTACCTATATAGAAGAAAACGAAATTTTTGCTTACCTGATAAATTGATTTCTTCTATGGTAAGACGAGTCCACGGCCCGCCCTGTCATTTTAAGACAGATTATATTTTTTTGAGTTAAACTCAGTCACCTCTGCACCTTGTAGTTTCTCCTTTTTCTTCCTGTACCTTCGGTCAAATGACTGGGGGTGGAGCTATGGGAGGAGCTATATACACAGCTCTGCTGTGGTGCTATTTGCCACTTCCTGTAGTGAAGGATAATATCCCACAAGTAAAGAATGAATCCGTGGACTCGTCTTACCATTGAAGAAATCAATTTATCAGGTAAGCATAAATTTAGTTTCTTTCAAATAACACGATGAGTCAACAGATCATCTAATTACTATTGGGATATATCACTCCTGCCCAGCAGGAGGGCGGCAAAAAGCACCACAGCAAAGCTGTTAAATATCACCTGCCTTCCCTTCCACCCCAGTCATTCTCTTTGCCTATGTTAGAGCGAGGAAGAGGTAAAGTTAGGTGTTAGAAAAATATTCTTCAAGCAAGATTTTATTATTTTTTAAGTAGTGCAGGATTGTGCTGCTTTGTCCTAGGGTATAGCTGTAGTCCACATCAGTCTCTTCAGTATAGCAGTGGAGCAATGGGAACTTGTGGGATATAATTCTCACTGCGCCTCCCATATACTGATGCTGCCCTAACTCTGGAAGCCTGAGTAAAATTACTCGGTCTTTATCCTTTTTTCCACAGGCCCATGTGAGGGAGAGGACCTCTCAAACCTGGTGAGCTGCCTTGCTGTCTGGCAGATTGAGGAGGTAAGTGCTGACTTTGATTTTTTCTGGGGTAATGAAAGGAAAAGACTCAAGAAAAAATGTGGGCACTTTATTTATCAACGATTGGACAATACATAAAGGTCTTAGAAAGATTTTGGGCTCTTTATTATAACGGCATCAATTCTCCTATAGAGGAGACAATATGCAGACAGCTGGATGCAGGCACTGGGGCTTAGTTAGTTGGCTCTGGGGTTTAGGTGGTTTCTCGGCTCCCGGCAGTGTTATTTTTAGAAACAATATGCCGTCCGTGAGATTACGTTCTTTAAGACGCCCACGAGGGGCGGAGCTATGGGAGGCGGCAATTGAGTTGCGCGCCACTTCTCCCTCACTTCCTAGTCTGGAGGGAAGGAGAATACAGCGTCATTTTTGGTGGCGCATGCTTTTCAAGAGAGGCATGCGTTTCTAGGACCGGAGACTGGTCTTTCATTACTTCTACCAAGTTCCGGATCTGTTGCTGGAAGGGACGGTTTCTGACAGTGAGAGCCGGTATCAGCATGGCAGGTAGGCACCTCAGCAAAGTCTGCTGAGGTGTATAGGTGTTCTGCAGTATTATTTAGTTAGTTTAACTTTTCTGCAGATAAAAAAAGTAAATAAAGTAAAAAAAGTTACGGTTTAAAATTTAAAGTGACAGTAACGTTTTTTTGTTAATTTTTATTAAAAATTTTAGTTTTTTATTTGCTATCTTGATCCATTGTGAGTCAAAATTGACCAAGAGGCTTTGCAAAATGTCAATTATTCTTTATTTTGATGCCAATGTGGAACCACCAATCCCTTTCTGTTCCTCATGTATATTGAGAGAACTTTAACTTATAGAGCAAAACTTTTTTTCTGAGCCAACATTTTCTAAGGTGGATGCTGTTCAGGAGTCTAATGACAATGTTCAATATATGCCGCAGCTTTCTCCTCAAGCGTCCCAAATTTTACTGCCAACACATGCAGTGCCCTGCACTTCCTCTATAACTCCTCCTGGAGTTACGTTGCAAGACATTGCTTCCATTATGTCTTCTGCAGTTTCTGATGCGTTGTCTGCTTTTCCCATGTTGAAGGGAAAGCGTAAGAGGAAAAATAAACATTCAGTAAGCGAGGTTTCTGATGCAGTTGTTGCTATTTCGAATGCCCCCTCCCAGAAACCTGAGTAGGATACTTTGGTAGCATCTGAAGAGGAAATTTCAGATTCTGACAGTGTAATTCCTCTTGCTGATAATAAAGTTGTATCTTTCAGATTTAAGCTAGAACACCTCTGTCTGTTACTCAAGGAAGTTTTAGCTACATTGGACGACAGCGACACTATGGTCGTAGATAATCCTAAGTAATCCAGTAAGCTAAACAAATATTTTGTTGTACCTTCCTCGGTAGAGGTTTTTCCAGTACTGGACCGAGCTTCTGAGTAGGGTCAATTTATGACAACGGTGGATTTAAAGGACGTGTACCTGCATGTTCCCATTCTCATCGATCATCACAAATTTCTAAGGTTTGCATTTCTAGACAAACACTTCCAATTTGTGGCTCTTCCTTTCCACCTTGCCACAGCTCCCAGAATTTTCTCAAAGGTTCTGGGATCCCTGTTGGCGGTGCTCCGATTACGTGGCATTGCAGTGGTGCCTTATCTGGACGACATCCTGGTCCAGGTGCCATCCTTTCAACAAGCAAGGTCCAACACGGAAATGTTGTTATCTTTCCTGCGATCTCACGGATGGAAGGTAAATTTGGAAAAAAGCTCCTTAGTTCCAAATACAAGGCTAACTTTCTTGGGAACCATAATAGATTCCCTATCAATGAAGATTTTTCTGACAGAAGGGCTGATGGTGGGGGCAATGGACATCATCCCGTTCACTCGTTTCCACCTCAGACCTCTGCAGTTAAACATGCTCAGTCAATGGAACGGAGATTATGCAGGTTTGTCTCCACGAATACAGCTGGAGCAGGAGACAAGGGATTCTCTTCTTTGGTGGTTGTCTCTGGATCATTTTTCCCAGGAAACCTGCTTTCGCAGACCCTCCTGGGTAATTGTGACAACAGACGCCAGTCTTCTAGGATGGGGAGCAGTCTGGGGCTCTCTAAAGGCTCAGGGAACTTGGTCTCAGTCAGAGTCTGTTCTGCCCATAAACATTCTGGAGCTGAGAGCAATCTTCAATGCTCTCCTGGCCTGGCCCCAGTTAGCCTCAGCCCGGTTCATCAGGTTCCAGTCGGACAACATAACTTCAGTGGCTTACATCAATCATCAGGGAGGAACACGGGGTTCCTTAGCCATGACAGAGGTAGCCAAGATAATTCGGTGGGCGGAGACCCACAATTGCTATCTGTCGGCGATCCACATCGCAGGGGTGGACAACTGGGAAGCGGACTTCCTAAGCAGACAGACCTTTCACCCGGGGGAGTGGGAACTACATCCGGAAGTGTTTTCCAGCCTGATTCTCAAATGGGGTCCGCCGGAGTTGGATCTCATGGCATCTCGGCAGAATGCCAAGCTTCCGGATCGAGGTCAAGGGACTCTCAGGCGGTACTGATAGATTCCCTGGCGGTACCTTGGAATCTCAGTCTTGCATACCTATTTCCTCTGTTCGCTCTTCTTCCTAGAGTCATTGCTCGAATCAAGCAGGAGAGCGCGTCGGTGATCCTGATTGCTCCAGCTTGGCCTTGCAGGATTTGGTATGCAGGCCTGGTGGACATGTCATCTTTTCCACCTTGAAGACTTCTGTTGAGGAAGAACCTTCTGCTTCGAGGACCCTTCCTCGAATCCTCTTGGAGTAAAGTTAGGATTCCTAGAATTCTGTCATTTCTCTAAGAAGGTTTGGAGAAAGGATTATCGGCAAATATAAGGTCAAATATCTGCCTTGTCTATTTTGTTACATAAACGTCTGGCAGACGTTCCAGACGTGCAGTCGTTTTGTCAGGCCTTGGTCAGGATCAGGCCTGTATTGAAACCAATTACTCCTCCCTGGAGTCTTAATTTAGTTCTTAAGGTTCTTCAAGGGCTCCGTTTGAGCCTATGCATTCCTTAGATATTAAGTTGTTATCTTGGAAAGTTTTGTTTCTTGTTGCTATTTCATCTGCTCGTAGAGTGTCAGAGCTCTCGGCATTACAGTATGATTCCCCTTACCTTATTTTTTGGGGGTATTGATTCCCAATAGTAATTAGATGATCCGTGGACTCATCATGTCATTAGAAAGAAAAGAAAATGTATGCTTACCTGATAAATTTATTTATTTCTTGAGACGATGAGTCCATGGCCCAACCTGTTCTTAAGGTTGTTGGTATATTATAAACTTCAGACACCTCTCGACCTTGTTGCTTCCTTTCTCTCCTTTACTTCGGTCGAATGACTGGAGTGGGAGGGAAGGGAGGTGATATTTAACAGCTTTGCTGTGGTGCTCTTTGCCGCCTCCTGCTGGGCAGGAGTGATATTCCCAATAGTAATTAGATGATCCGTGGACTCATTGTGTCAAGAAAAAATTACATTTATCAGGTAAGCATACATTTTCTTTTCTGTTAAGTAGGGACCCTCCCTGATCGCCCGCCTCCCACCAGCTCCACAGCAAGATTGTTACAGGCGGTGATCTGACTTCATTTGATAAGGGAGCATAATCAGTGATATCTTAGATTATGTCCTCTGCCCCCTGGTTGCGACTCATCTGCTGTCAAAGCTGGCAGTGGGACCGCAAACCTGCACCTCTGTGCAGCAGACAGGTACTACTTTAACACGGTACTCTGGGCAAAGTACTGAGTGACTTAGTACCTACTTTAACCCTTTAAAGGTAAATGAAACCCACAATTTGTATTTCATGATTCAGATAGAGAATATAATTTTAAACAACCTTCCAATTTACTTCTATTATTTAATTTGCTTAATTCTTCAGATATCCTTTGTTGAAGAAATAACAATGGACATGGGTGAGCCAATCACACGAGGCATCTATGTGCAACCACCAATTAGTAGCTACTGAGCATAGTAAGATATGCTTTTCAACAAATTATATCAAGAGAATGGATCCAATTAGACAATAGAAGTAAATTGGAAAGTTGTTTAAAATTGCATGCCCTTTCTACATCATGAAAGAAAAAAATGTGTGTTGCATGTCCCTTTAAAAAGGCACAATGGGAGTGGTGAATAGCTGACGCCCCCTTAAGAGGATCTTTAACACTCTCCAGAAGCCTGCTGAGTAGACTCCACAGGGTGACTGTCCCTAGCTATGGAATCCGGAGTTAGGAGAAGAACTAGAAAACAAAGTGTGGTATAAAGTTTTCCTAAGGTCACATACATTTTCATTTTCCCGCAAATACTGGAAATGAATTTCAAAATACTAACTCGCTGGTATTTAACCCCTTCTGTAATTAAACAGGTATTTCCATCTACCCAGGGTCCATGCTAGAGAGAGGGGGGGTTTGCAGAAGATACGCTACATTTCTGGTGAAACCGTTCACTTGTTCAGCCATTTTGTGGTGAGGCAGAGAGGCTCGGAAAACGTTCATTTGGAACACACTTTACGTTAAAGTATTTCCCATGCAGTATTTAACTTTAAACCTAACTGTTCCTGTAAAATTAGAACCACAATATTCCAAATATAAGTTAATAGTGCAAAATCCCTACTTGCTGGAATGTGTAAATCCACACAAATTTATACAAGGATGATGTGGATTGACAGGACGGAGGAACTATTGGCTTTGGAAGGATATGGCTTGTATAGGAAACTGAAAAATGACTTTTTTTCGAAATGTTAGATTCTATAGGGACCAGCACAAATCCACATACTGAAATGACATAGGTTTTCACTCCTATGCTGATACCCTATATATTTATTTTTATGTGGTGTGGGAGCCCTCACCCCCCCCCCTTTCCTTTTTCCCTGGATGTACGTGGAGGACATCTGAGATAATTAGATCCTAATTATAGTGTGACCTATACAGATAAATGCCTTTTTGGCAAAATGCAATTGCTTTTTTCCTCCTTTTTTGACGACACCTTGCCAAAGGCTTTATAAAATTTATATATGTTGAATGTTCTTCTGTGATTTTATATAATTTTTTGGGGATAATCACAATTTCTGTATGATCGTTTTAACGTAATTAAAAATGAAAGGGACATTCAACATCAGCATTTTTGTTGTTTTAAAAGACAGATAATCCCTTTATTACCCATTCCCCAGTTTTGCATAACCAGCACAGTTATAATAATATATGTTTTACCCCTGTTATTACCTTGTATCTATGCCTCTGCGAACTGCCCCCTTATTTCAGTTCTTTTGACAGCCTTGCACTTTAGCCAATCAGTGCCGACTCGTAGGTAACTTCACGTGTGTGAGCTCAGTTATCTATATGACACACATGAACTAACGCCCACTAGTGATTAAAAACTGTCAAAATGCATTCAGATTAGAGGCGGCCTTCAAGGTCTAAGAAATTAGCATATGAGCCTACCTAGGTTTAGCTTTCAACTAAGAATACCAAGAGAACAAACCAAAATTGGTGTTAAAAGTAAATTGGAAAGTTGTTTAAAATGACATGCCCTATTTGAATAATTAGTTTATTTTGAACTTGACTGTCTCTTAATAAAAATATATATATATATATTTAAAGTACAATGGGTTTAAGGGACACAGCTCAACACTTTTTTTTTCTATGCTTTATTGTAATAGAGGAAGCTTTTTGTCTGCAACACAAAGCAGTTTTAGTGCTTTTTACAGAATATACCACAAGTAATTAATAACTGTACTGGTCTTTCCAGTAATTATTAGATACAAGGTGATACTATTGTAGCTGATAAAGTAACTATCTCACTGGGTTTTATGTCTTTTGAGTGCTAAGCTGAATTTAATATTTTATCTGTTTTTTACTATTTTCAAAAAACATTTATTTTTTATTTTTCCCCCCAGATCCCCAATACCATTGGAAAGGTTAGGCAATTACCTTTCCAATGGTGGGTCTTGGGGGTCTGTAGCTGCTTAAATCCCTGAGATACAGTTTTCTAAGCAGCATGCCCCCTTTCCCTATACTTTGTATTGCCAGTTTTAAATAAAGTTGCGCAGTGACGTCACCACACGTAACGGGAAGCCCCGGCGATGCCTGTCACTATGCAGGCCCGATCGCTGGGGCAGGAGCGGGTGGGGGCCCCCAGATTGCAAAAAAGGTAGTTGAGTGCTAATGACGGCTCTGAGCCGTCATTAGCACTCAAGGGATTAAATGTTTAAGAATTTCCCATTGTTTGTATAGAAAGTTGTTTTTGATTCAGAAATATGTTTTTTTTTGTTGAGCTCATATGGGTTATTATGTCTTAAACAGTGAATCCACCTTCTAAGCAATTGAGTAACACTATATATTATATTTATTTCTTATCTAGTATCAGATAGGTGATAAATATCCCTCTCTGAATAGGAAGGATATTTTCCCTCTCTGGAATCTGTTATTCTGTTTCCCTCAATGTCTCAGGCTGGTCCTGAGTTTAGGTGCCACTTGGGTAAAGGTCACAGATTACAAGAACAGCAGCCAGAGTAATCTAAGACCTCTTAAATATCACTGCATCTAGTCTCAAGTGAAATTTACACTGACAGGGCTGGCAGGCCAATAGGAAAAAGAAATATTTATGCTTGTAGAGTTGCGCATGCAAGAGCTGTGAGTCTTTCTGATGACTGGAAGTGATTTCAGTCTAAAAAAACAAATCATTAAGAAAGTGCAGAGGGGTAAAACACACAGCTCATATATTAAAGGTTCTCAAAACGAACCAGTAAATCAGGGGTTTAGTTTTACATAGTAATTAGCTTGCAGTGTTCAGTTTAACCCAGAGAGACCTGCAACCTGACACACATAGCTAATATGTATGATGGACTGTGATTTGGAGAGTTAAACAGCACAACTCTTCACTCAAGTGTCTAAAACTTTTTAGCATATATTATAGAATCTGACAATTCTTTGTGCATTGATGAAATACTAGTTGCTTATTTTTTTACTAAATAAGTGGATCAATTGATTGGATTAATCACCAGTTTGTAAGGAATTATTATGTTGCATTGTGACAAAATTTGTTTAAATTTATTAAGAGGTCTTTTATGCCTAAGAAATTATTTACCACATTAAAAAAGATCTCTATGCAAAATAAACATTTTAAATCAATTTAAAGCGATAATTGTATTAGTAAAATATGCATTGTTTTGCAGACCCAGGATAAATCACTTGAAAGCCTCTGTTATGTTGTTTTATTTTACTTATTTGGCTGTAAGCAATTAGAGACGGATACAAATGTACATATCAACCAATCACTGTGCATCATGTAGGATTTTAAGGGTTATGCAGTCCATGGAATGCAGTTTAGCCTTTCATGGAGGAGGAGAAAAAAAAACACACTACCATTTTGAGGGTTAAAGAAAAAGGAAGTTTGAAAAATAAATAATGAATTTATATATTAAATGAATGATGAAGGGGGAACACCCTGAAACGTCACTAAGGATTAAACTACAAGTTTTGATCACTTGATAAGACCAGTGAGTACTTTGTCCTATTTGAATACTCATAGCACCCTGGCATTTGACTTTCTTGTTTGTGGGAGTGCACTTATCTGATTATCTAGCTCTCTCTCTCTGTATTTCTATTTTTATATACAGTATATATATATATATATATATATATATATATATATATATATATATATATATATATATATATATATATATATATATATCAGAGACCGAAACCACTCCACTCTTAATTAGCTTGTTTGGATCTATGACTACTGCCACTCGGCAGTTTAAAGATAATACCTGTCCTGATGAAGGCCCAACTGAGGGCTGAAACGTCGACCATGTATTAATGTTCTAGGAATAAAGAAAATATTTGTCTCTATACAAACCCTGAGAGTGCCCTTCTTCTACATTGTTCTTTAACTATCTCTTATAAGGATTGCACCCAGGTTGTGGCTGCTCCACCTGGTTGGAGTGCTGGGCTATACACTATTTTGACTTTTGATATATATATATATATATATATATATATATATATATATCAGAGACCGAAACCACTCCACTCTTAATTAGCCTCAAATATAAAGAACCTGAAGACGCATCAAGGATATTTGTAGCAGACTGGATTGTATGGAAACTGCAGGGCACAGCAATGAGGAACAGAAGAGGAAAGTCTTCCAGACAAGAAATACACTGGAACAGCTCTTCTACATTTCATGTTTTCTGCCTATTGGATAGGAAAGCCACCCCCCAGAAACCATTGATGTAGGTTTACTCTTATAAGTAACGAGGCCTGTATGCTAGGGCCCAAACCAGCCTCAGGAATCCCTCACGGGGATCGGGAGTGGCCCTTTCAGCAGAAGTAATACATGCTGAAAGTGAGAACCATCTTTGTTTGCTTGAGTAAAACTACAGGACACTTATAAACTTCAGATACATACAACCATAACTAAAGTTGGAAGGAGAGTGTCTGTTCTTTTGCTATGTTACAGTAGTTTAAGATGTTTTCAAGCTAAACTGCAAATTTTAATATTAAAGGGACAGGAAACCCAAACATTTTCTTTCATGATTCAGATAGAGAATACAATTTTAAACAACTTTCTAATTTCCGTCTATTATTTCATTGTTTCATTCTTTTGATATCATTTGTTGAAGAAGCAGCAACGCACTACTGGTTTCTAACTAAGCAAATGGGCGAGCCAATGACAATCGGAATGTATATGCAGCCACCAATCAGCAGCTGGAACCTAGGTTCTTTGCTGCTCCTGAGCTTACCTAGATAAACCTTTCAGCAAATGATAACAAGAGAAGGAAGCAAATTAAATCATAGAAGTAAATTGTAAAGTTATTTAAAATTGTATTCTATATCTAAATCATGAAAGAATTTTGTGGGGTTTTATGTCCCTTTAAGGAAACGGTGGAAGGTTGTGGAGAACATTGTGTAGTTTGCAATAAAAAGAGACTACCTGCAGGACATGTAAGGAATAGATTGAGGCAGGTGTAATAGATCCAGCTCAAAAGACAAGAATAAAAAACAAGAAACTGATAACTTATTTAAAGGGACACTGAACCCAATTTTTTTCTTTCGTGATTCAGACAGAGCATGAAATTGTAAGCAACTTTCTAATTTACTCCTATTATCAAATTCTCTTCATTCTCTTGGTATCTTTATTTGAAATGCAAGAATGTAAGTTTTTGGTGAACAACCTGGGTTGTTTTTGCTGATTGGTGGATAAATTCATCCACCAATAAGAGTGCTGTCCAGAGTCCTGAACCAAACCAAAAAGCTTAGAGGCCTTCTTTTTCAAATAAAGATAGCAAGAGAATGAAGAAAAATTGATAATAGGAGTAAATTAGAAAGTTGCTTAAAATTGCATGCTCTATCTGAATCACAAAATAAAAAATATGGGTTCAGTGTCCCTTTAAATTTAGTAACATTTTCAGATTTTAGTTTACCATAGCTTAAAAAAAACCTTAAAGGGACATAAAATACAATTTAAAAAAGTTTCCAATTTACTTCTATTATCAAAACTACTTTGTCTTTTTGGTATCCTTTGTTGAAAAATAGGTAGGTAGACACAGGAGTGTGCATGTGTCTGGGGCACTAGATAGCAGCAGTTCTGCACGAATACTTTTAACAATGTTATACATTTGTGCTCCAGACCTACCTACCTAAGTATGCTCTTCAACTAAAACAAAACAAATGTGATAATCCAAAGTAAATTGGAAACTTTTTTTTTAAATTGAAAGTCTTCCCACAGCTCTTGGAGAATATGAGACACGAGTAGCCTGATATTTAGCATTTTCTATACATTTTGTTAATACATGATTTGCATAGTTGCGCTAATATCTTCCTTAATGACCATTATACTCCCCATGAGACATTTGGCCGTTTCCAGTTTGGTTGTTTAAAATGTTTGTTTAATCATCAATTTCTTAACAGTGGTAAACCGGCATTTTGCAAAAACCAATGAGAAACATACGATCAAGTCAAAAGTAATTAGGGACTTTATTCTTTTTGCTATGAATTCTTGAAGGCTGTAACCTATGTACAAATCCTTCAGATAGATGGCTGAAAAGTTGATACTCTTATAAGTTGGGCTCTAGGGATTCGCCCCCTAATTACTTTCACATTTAAAACTACAGCAGAAAAAGAAATGATTAGTCGAGAAATAATTTAAAACATCACTTTTTTCTTTTCTAATACTCTAAATCGTTTCAATTTTTTTAACAGGTTGAGCCAATTAACTATTTATTGTTTATACTGTTGCTTCTGGAAATTATTAGGAAGTCAGGCTATTATGGGTTAATAAGTTGTAATGCCATAAAATGTGTCAAAAGGGACTTAATTTAACACATTTATATGGACCAGTTTTCACTTAAATTTAGGACCGAAATGCCCAGCCA
Organism: Bombina bombina; assembly: GCF_027579735.1. Lineage (NCBI taxonomy): Eukaryota > Metazoa > Chordata > Amphibia > Anura > Bombinatoridae > Bombina > Bombina bombina. Next base: position 69,199,076 of record NC_069508.1, read on the forward strand.
TAATTTACTGCATTGTACTGAATTCTTCATATCAAACATATGTGTCCTCTTTTGGGAAAACCTCTTAAAACTGTGTATTAAAGGGACAGTCTACACCAAAATGTTTCTTATTTAAAAAGATAGATAATCCCTTTATTACCCATTCCCCGTTTTTGCATAACCAACACTGTTATATTAATATACTTTTTACCTCTGTGATTAACTTGTATCTAAGCCTCTGCAGACAGCCTCCTTATCTAAGTGCTTTTGACAGACATGCAGTGTAGTGAATCAGTGAAGACTGCTAAATAACTTCACGGGAGTGAGCACAATGTTATCTATATGACACACATGAACTAACACTGTCTAACTGTGAAAAACTTTCAAAATGCTCTGAGCTAAGAGGAGATTTTCAACGGTTTAGAAATCAGTTTGAGCCTAGCTAGGTTTAGCTTTTCAAAAATGCCACCAAGGGAACAAAGCAAATTTGATGATAAAAGTAAATTGGAAAGTTTTTTAAAATTATATGCACTATCTGAATCATGAAAGTTTAATTTTTACTTTACTGTCCCTTTAAGCGTATTTTGGTTACCAAAGAAAATATGAGATGAAGCATTCTATAAAGCACACAATTTAACCCTTTCATGTCATTATCGTTTAATGAAGTTTTTCCTTAAAAGATATCCTGGTTACGTTAACTTTCTGCATCATAGGTTTTATTTTTATATAATGAAACCAATTGGTCTGGTCTGTGGTATGGCAGTCATGTGTTTGCCATATTTTGATTTACCAGTTATCCTGGTTTTCACCCTGTGCCTCCTCCCCTTATCTGTTTCCATTGTCCTGGCCTCTCCCGTTCTTTTGGCTACTTATACTTTGGAAGTTGTTGCATTTGGAAATGCAGCGAGAGCAGTTCTTGCTCTATTTTACTTATCTAAACTTTGACTCTATCCTGTAGCCTATGTTTCTCACAAACTGCCCTTCACCTATGTGTATTATGATGTGGTGTTCGAGAGTTGCTCATTATTAAATTGTCCTCCAATTCACCATATATGGACCGTTATTTCTACCAAACCAACTCCATTCTGTCACTTTGCCAACATTGCATTATATAATTCTAAAATTAATTTTTTCATCTCCTTCTCTTCTGGAGGAACACTATGAAAAGGTGCATTCCAGATACTTAGGTACACATTAGACTGTTCCTTTTTTTTGCATGCATTATCAAATTCAATTCCTGTGTCTCCTCTTGCCCAATTTATACACAGATTCAGACACCTCCTTAACTCCCTGTAGGGCTCTTGAATCCTTATCCTATTTTTAAATACGCCTTGGTTTTCAGTTTCTATGATTTTGGTTATCACCATTATTCTTGTTGCTGTTAACATTTGTAGCAGATAGCACACATAATTCCTGCCAGCACCCTCCATCTTCTGCTGCAACATCACTTTTGTTTAACAGGATACTGTCTAATGGACAGACTGGTAGGACTAATTAAACATTCGAACAGTACTTCATTTCCTGTCTCTCATATCTTTAGGATGATTGGTCTGACTAAGTGCCCCCTGCCATCAGTTGTGATTTGTATAATGAGCAACAGTTAGATGTTACTGTCTGATTGTGTCCCTGCTTATCACTGGCAATATGCAAGTAATTAATTTTAAGAAACTATAATTCCATGTATAAACATCCATTTATTATGTCCTTGTAGGTTGTGCATGGGTTGAGCTTTGACCTGTGTGCCATATTTCGTGATCATAAACGCAAGCGAACATACATTTTATTTACCAATTTCTTAAATCAAATTGGGCCTTGCTCAAGACTTTCTTGGCATGTGAGCTGTCAATGTTCACTTAAATTCATAAGATGACTCCATATCATTCCCAATACTCAGTTACATTTTGCTGTCTGGGAAATAATGTCACACTTAAGAAATTCATATTTAGCATTACTTATTTTTTTTTACAGAAAGACATCTGTAAATAAATTATTCTAAAAGTGAAATAAGGTGGAGAATGCCAGAAGCCATTGTCTCCACTACTTCAGTCTTTACCCTACTGTTAACAAACACATCATTGCCTATGGACTTTAAAAAACACACACTAAGGTATTAACATCATAACATTTTTGCTAACAATACCAAGTGGACATCAAATACAGAAAAGGAAGATACATCAGCTTATATTTACTAGCTTGGTGAACACCACCTCTCTGAGAATGACCCATAAATGCCAGGTTTTAGCTACTTATCTTGGGACTACAGATTTACATACATAATCTCTGGAACAAAGATATTGGAAGGTAAAGATGGGTCAGTAGAACCACAGGTGTGTTTTTGAGTTCAGTGCTCACAGGCCCATCGCAGCTGCTTATCATTAACCTATATAAAAGTGGTGCAGATCTTTATGTAATCAATTTCTTTTTTTGTTTGTCCACCCCTCTTATTTTCCTGAAATGTACTATTCCTTTGTCCTTTTTGTACTTTCATTGGTTCCCTCTCACTGTATAAAAGAACTTCTAATTATTTGCTTTCTAGTTGGCTGCCAAACCATGCAGGAGTTTAAACAAGGTGGTAATGGGATACTGTTTGCTCCATAAGATCACACTATAAGTTGGTGTATACCCATCCAATCTTTCTTGATACCTGCAGCATTTTCCTCTTCTTACAGAAATTGTTTGCAGATCCCAACTTGGAAATAATCCCTGCAGAGCTTTATCTATTTGTCAGCTGGTCATCACTCTTCACTCACAAAGACATTCTCATTCATTTATTTCTGCTATGTATTTATTCTTATTCGAACTTAAATGGACAGTGTAGTCAAAAATAAACTTTCACTATTCAGATAGGGCATGTAATTTTAAACAACTTTCCAATGTACTTTTATCATCAATTTGCTTTGTTCTCTTGGTATTCTTAGTTGAAAGCTAAACCTAGGAGGCTCATATGCTAATTTCTTAGCCCTTGAAGGCTGCCTCTTATCTGAATGCATTTTGACTTTTTTTACCACTAGAGGGCATTAGTTCATGTGTGCCATCGATACAAGGTAATCACAGAAGTAAAAAGTATATTAATATAACTGTTTTAGTTGTGCAAAACTAGGGAATGGGTAATAAAGGGATTATCTATAGTTTTAAACAATAACAATTCTGGTGTAGACTGTCCCTTTAAAGGGACACTCAAGTCAAAATTAAACTTTCATTATTCAGATAGCCGACACAATTTTATAAACAGCTTTCCAATCCACTTCCATTATCTAAATGTGCACAATCTTTTTATATACACAATTTCTGAGGCACTAGCTTGTACTGAGCATGTGCAAGATTAACAGGATATACGTATATACATTTTGAGATTGGCTAATGGCTGTCACATAATGCAATGGGGGTGGAAAAAGAACTAGTTTAAAATGTGTCAGAAAGTAATCTGAAATTCAAACTAAGTGTTTTTGCATTGTCTTTTATTATGCGTTTATTGATTATTCGGTTCTACTGTGTTTAGGGAAAGTCTCTTTTTTGGATTCCTTTTTATTAAGGTTGTATTATTTATTAAATTATAATATCCACTAAATATCACAGTAGGTTATCATGTTCTGGATGTCTGTCGCTATTTTAGATACACATACTCTAAAGAGGTACATTGAGTAATCTTTACCTTTGAACTGTATTCTATATGTACCTTCTCTCCAACTACCAACAGCAGTGGAGCTAAAGACATTTTTCATCCAATCAGGGTGGTATTAGGCAATGTAAACAACGTCCTGTGGCTGCCTTCTCTTAGGTACATTTCTGATTGGTCAGATAATGAAACTTTACAATTCACTACTTTGTTTCTGTACACTTGGCTGCAAAGTGAAGTTTATCATAAATAATACTGGGTATATATATATATATATTTGTAAGCATACATACGTTGGTTGAAACATTTTACATTGTCTTTCAAACCTTTGCCAGGGGGTGCTGGTGGTGTTAATATGGCTTTCAACAAACCTCCTGTTTATGAATTTAGAGAGACACCAGCTTGAAATGGAAGTTCATCTATAGAAAGGAAGTTCCGTAACAGGAAAGGGAAAAAACTTTGCGACAACTTACTTCAAGCTGTAACAGATTAAATTGATGGTAAATCCAAGCGTATAACAAACGCTAGGACTTACCATCACTAAAAATAAAGATTGGTTTCTGTCCTCACTTCCTGTAAAAATAAGGGTGTTAAACTCACCCTATCTATGCGGCAAGTTTATCACTAACTCAGCGCCTCTGGCCGCTCACTGCACAGCGCGCTAATAAGGTGACGTTTCCACCTCTAGCTGTGCACGGCTATTGGTTAAGAGGTGGAAACTAGTTTTTATTTTTAGCAATGGTAAATCCTAGTGTTTGTTATACGCTTGGATTTACCATCACTTTAAATGTGAAAACAGCACGGTGCTTCACAATAACAAGATATATGATACTGAAGAATCCTGTGCTCGCATATATCTGCAGACGCGGCATTCATGGTCTCATGTAACTTCCCAAATCGACGGAAGCATCAATTCAAAATGTCTTCATATAACTAGATCATTCTTTACATTTGATTTTTAGGCGATATTGATAAAAAGATTTGGACTTTTGCTATAGAAAAAAATAAATTTCTGTACTTGATGGAATTAAAGGTACAGTAAAGTATGATTTAAACATTCATGAAAGTAAACCCAGGGGTAGCTCATAGGACTTCAGTAATGTGCAACTTAGTCTAACATTGCTGCAAACATTGTTACCAACACTGATGCCATAGAGTGCTAAAAAGAATTGCGCACTCCTGAACTCCTATAACTCCGCCCCAGGTTTACTCTGTAAAAAAGGATACCAAGAGAACAAAGCAAATTTGACCATTTAAGTAAATTGGAACGATGTTTAAAATTTCATGCTCAGTCTAGACCATGAAAGTTTAAAATTGACTTTACTGTCCTTTTAAGGAACTTTAAAAGGGGTGTCTTGTTTTTCAAATTCAAAGCGATTTTAATCTGTTAGAAAATCCAGTCATTTTATGGCATTAATTTGCATTAACAGAATTTTACAGTTCTATATCAAAAATGTACTTTAATGTAGATGTTGCATGGTTGTATGCCTGTTTTTGGCCTCATACTCATTAATTACAAGTGTTTTATTTTAATTAAATGATAATAATAAAACACACACATTTGTATACAAAAGTTGACCAAATAAAATATTTTGTTGATTGTGAAAAGAAATTAACTTCTTCAGTGAACATTAATTAATATATTTTGGCACATTGTACTGATACGATTAGTTGGCTTTTTCTTTTTTTCTTTTTTGTAATTGGAAAAAAATGTAACTGAAAATTTGTCATGTGTAAAACTCTGACTCGGCTGCAACTAACGATTAATTGGCGGATTATTTTTTCGATTAATCGACTAATCGGATAAAAATAAGAATCAATAATTGTTTCCTACTTTTTAAATAAAATCAACATACTGAGTGTTACAAATATAAGTAAGTAAAACAATATCGCAAACTGTTTGAAAAGAGTTAGAACTAGAAACAGGTAGACTATCACTGTTTTTAACATTCTGTTATTCACTCTTTCAGAAACTTTGCATTGAAATGCAAAAATCTTGACATGTTCCTGGCTAAGGCTGGTTTTCTGTTTGCAGCTATATTTCCTGCAGCAGATGGTGTTGAGGGGCTTGATATGCATAAGTAGGGTTTTGCCAATTTCGCCAAAGTAGGATATTTATCCGTGTTCGCTTTTCACCAATGCAAAGTGTTTTCCACCTTGGCAAGGGACCTCTCAATAAAGTAACCCTTGACTTCATTCTAACATAAAAAAATATCTTGAATATCTATATGCAATGGTAAATAACCAGCTATAAAGGTTAAGCGAAAATATCTAGTCCGCTCTAACAATAACATATATATTCTTATAAAGGTTGAATCTGGTACATATTATCACAATTTATTAAAAAAAAATAAAAAGCGTTAAGCAATATATATTAATAACAGGACAAAGCCCTACACATTTATTTATACAGTACATATAATCATCAATAGCAAGCAATCCGCTAATAATTGTGCAAACACATAATAGTGCACACTGCACATCATTTAAAATAACTCCCATCAATCTAGGGCTAGATGTAAATAACAAGTGTGGCGCTATATCATGCAAAGCATTGTCCCAAATCACCTGATTTAATTTAAACAATCCGAATGATGGACTATTATATCTGGGTTGCACATAAGCCAGGGGTAGTTGTAAACTTATACTGTCCTGAAAAAGTAAACGTCTGTAGACATCCTTTAGGCTAAGGGCATAACCATAAAACACAATACCATATGCAGGAGCTCATCAGAGTAAAGCGAGCTGGTGTTGTGCACAGACCAACTAATTGCAAACCAACTAATCGATTATGAGATTCGTTGTTGCAGCGCTATGTAAAAGTTTGGAAACCCTTACAGTTGATTCACTAGTGTTTTCTTTGTAAGGTTCCAGAACCTTAATTGTCTAAATTGACTTTTAAGCTTTAATCAACATCTAGTGGTTCCGGGCAGCTTCAGGGTTAAAAAATAGGGTTAAAGAAGATAGAATAGTAAATTTAAATTATATAATGCTATAACCTGTTATATTTGTACTTTTCTAAGTAATACAATTAATGAAACATGCCTGGAGTTACTGTGGAGTTTCTTTGTATTTCATTTGATTTCTAATACTTTTATGCCACCTTGTGGATAACAATAACACTGCATTCCATTTTTTGCATCACTTTATATGAATGTATTTGTAGAAAATGGATGTAAAACTATAAAAAGGAACAATTTATACATTATCTTTTATTGTGAATCTTAAAAGTTACGGTAAAACATTGATTTATTCATATATGATCTAAAGTTGGTCTTAAATATTATAAAATCATACTTTCTAGAAGAAATATATATATATATATATATATATATATATATATATATATATATCTCACTGTTGTACACATTTGCATGCTCTAATTCATTAGGGCATGGACATTTAGCATTACTGACTCAGAACAAGGCACGAGGGATGTGACTAGGGACTTTTATATAAAAAAAAAAATTAGGGCATTCTTTAAATCTCCTTACACCCTTGGTATAAAACTCTGTGTGGTCAGCTTTTTGCACTCTTTAATTGTATGGTCTAAAAGCATCGCTGGACATAAATAGTTTTGACTCCTGTGTTTTACTTTATCATAATAGTAATGTTGTACCTCTCCTTTTTCAGAACTGGGATTGATGGTTTTGGACAACCTACAGGTATACCAGGACGACCTACAACAGCTTATGGCTACCGCCCTGATGAACCATATTACTACGGCTTTGGCGCACGATAAACCTGATCTGGAGGCAAATCCACATTGAAACTATAAGATACTATTTGCTTGATACCACGTGGACAGAAGGATATTGATGGACACCTGTCTTTTAGCATGGCAATGTTTGAAAATATATATCCAAGGGGTGCAGTCCCACTAATTTCTACCTATAGTGGTATACGGGCACATTAACTAATTTAATATGTTCTCTGATATGTGTAGAATACATTTAATTGGATGAACAAGCTTTTAGTGATCAAAACATGATGTGCACTAGAAAACATTACCTATTTTCCAACTGCATGCTATTAAATTACATTTATTTTCGGGGTTTTTTTATCATGTTGCCCTAAAAATTCTGTTTTAGCGGTACCCAAGCTCAATGTTTGGGCAAAAGGATTAGAAACTGGTTTACTGATCAATGAAGAACAGAAAAGTTACTGCAAACCACTTTGGTGTAACCACTATGAATTTTATTATTATTTATTTCCCGTATTACCTATTTAGTGTAGTTAACCATCTGAAGTATGATAAAATGTTTATTAACCTTGAATATTTATTATATATAACAAACTGGGTTTGTTTATTGTTTGTGCTGAATAAACACAAATTAACTGTTTATTAAAATTTGCAAAAATATTGGCTGTTCTTAAAAGCACCTGTTCATCTACCGGTAAAAGAAGAGAATTTAATTGTTACTGGAGTCAGGAAACATATGCAATTTAAAAGCTTACTTGCTAGAAATTTTAAATATAAATCTGTGCTCCCTTCTCCCAGGTGCTGTATTCACAGCTGCAAATAATACTTCATCATCTTACCCAGGATAGATTAAAAAATCAGAGGGATGCGAGCAATATTTCGCTTTTGAATTTCATGAAAGCCAACACTTAATGTGATTATAATCTTTAAGAATTTACTGGCTAGTATATAAAATTACTATAAAAAGAGGGGCACTTTCATTATCTATTTTTTCTTTCAAATGTCATGGAGAGTCCACAATTTCATTCCAATTACTAGTGGTAATTCAACTCCTGGCCAGCAGGAGGAGGCAACGAACACCCCAGCAGAGCTGTTAAGTGTCACTCCCATTACCCATAATTCCCAGTCATTCTTTGCCTCTATCATCGGGAGGCTGTGCGAAGATGGTGTCTGAAGATATTTAATCCTTTAATGGGTACTTTTGCCTGCAAGCAAGGATTGGGGCTATGCTGTGTCCATGTAATTATCTTTAGTAAGAATAATGGTGGCTTTTAGCAGTTAGAAGATGACAAGGTAGTCCTTGCTTACCTTCTAACATTTATGCTACCCCTTTATAGAAAACCAGGGTTGGTTACTCTGCTTTTCCTATTCTCCAGGTCCCTGTCAGAAGTCGTCTGGATCTGTAACACCTAGGATTAAGTGTCTGCCCACAGCTGAGGTTTCAGGGTCCCTGTCAGAAGCCGGTGAAACTGAAAAACCAGAAGCTGGTGTAGAAGAAAGAAGACTTTTAACCGTGAGTCCTTTTTCCCTGCCCTCATGGCTTGTTGCCTAATAGGGCTGATTAGGGTAAAGGAACGTTTTCATAATTTCTCCGTGTGGGTGGACATTGAGAGGCTTTTCTAGTAGGCTAATACGCTTTAAAATCCCTCAGTGGCAGCAAATGTTTAAATATGACTGCCCTGCCTGCATATAATATTTCACACTAGTTCTGGCTGTGCATTGCACTGGCCTGTGCATTGCTACAACAACATATGTTCACATTTTCAAAGTGAACATTTAATAAGTAAGGCATTAAAAATAGAATTATACAAGAATTGAACAAGGATTGGGCAAGGGGCAAGACAGAAGGCAAGTACTTTTGTAATATTATGTTTCATATACCTTTTTGTTTTTGTATGCAATTGCTACTGTAATCCTGTGTCTTATGTGTTTAACTGGTTCCCACTTTTGTAAAAATGCTCAATATATTCATAATCATTTTTGCAACCTCTTGTAGAGACAAACTACATTATTCAATTACTCCTTCTCCCTCTCCACCTGCACTGTTCATTAACCCATCTCTCTTAAACTCAACTTACTTTTGTACTCATGAACTTTACCTATTCCTAAACACTCTCCCCCCTGCAGCTTGTCTCAAAAACAGTCTCACTACTGCAAATCTGTATCTCATCTCATGTCACTCTCCCTCTTGCTTTTACTTACTGCTGGGGACATCTCCCCTTATCCTGGTCCCCAACCACTGCCCAGCCGTGCACATCCATGTGTATCGTCCCATAGAGTCCGAAAACAAAACTTTGCAAACCTTACTCACATTCCGTTTGCATCAAAAGCCACTACTCCTTTCACTTGCGCACTCTGGAACTCTTGCTCTGTTTGCAACAAGCTCACTTCTATACATGACCTCTTCATCTCCCGTTCCCTCAACCTTCTGGCCCTAACAGAATCCTGGCTCTCTCCCCTAGACACAGCATCCACTGCTGCTCTGTCACATGGGGGTCTCCACTTCAGCCACACTCCTAGGTCTGGTAATAGACAAGGAGGTGGTGTAGGTATTTTACTTTCCTCTCGTTGCACCTTCAACAAATACATCCCATCTCTTCCCTCACATTTCCCTCATTCGAAACCCACATGATTCGCTTAGTCTCCCCTCTCTCTGTACGTGTTGCAGTCATATACCGACCCCCTGGCTCCTCATCTCAATTTCTAGATCACTTGGCTGCCTGGCTACCTTATTTCCTTTCCTCAGACACCCCTGCCCACATTCTTGGCGACTTCAACATCCCTCTTGACAATCCCACTGCCTCATCTGCAAAACAACTTCTGCAACTCACTTAATCTTTTGGTCTGTCACAATGGACTGATTCTCCCACTCACAAAGACGATCACTCTCTTGACCTGATCTTTAGCTATCTATGCACTCTCTCAAACTTCACAAACTCGCCCTTTCCTCTTTCTGACCACCATCTCCTTACTTGCAACATATCATCCCTCCCTACAACTCTCCCTCCTTCTTTTCCTCACACCAAATTTCACAGAAGCATTATGTCATTAGATCAGCAACAGCTTGCTAATTCCTTCAAACCTCTCCTCTTATCCTTCTCCTACTTTTCCTGCCCTGAACAATCTATCTGCCAATATAATTCCACCCTTATATCTGTCCTTGACAATCTCGCCCCTCTTACCATAGCTCGGAAATCACACACTCATCCTCAGCCCTGGCATACTCCTCTGACACGGTACCTACGCAGATGTTCCCGTACTGCTGAGCGGCACTGGAGAAAATCTCGGAGTTCAGCTGATTTTCTTCATTACAAATTCATCTTGAACTCCTACTATTCTGCCCTTAATCTCCATAAGCAACACTACTTCTCTACTCTTAACTCTATTCTTTCTTCAAACCCAAAACGTCTGTTCTCCACTTTCAATACTCTCCTCTGTCCTCCCCCACCTCCTAATACAACTTCTCTGTCAGCTCAGGACTTTGCCAGCCACTTCAATAACAAAATTGACTCCATCAGAAATGAAATCAGCTCTCAACATAATTCCATTCTCTCACCCCCTCAAATGCTCTCACTCAACCACAACCCACATAACCTTAAACTTAGCTTGTTCTCCCCTGTTACTGAGGTAGAAGTTTTGGCACTTATACTGTGCTCTCACCTCACTACCTGTCCCCTTGACCCTATCCCCTCACAGCTACTCCCCTCCTTCTCTGCTACCCTTACCCCTATACTTACACACATTTTCAACCTCTCCCTCAGCACCGGTATATTTCCCTCATCGCTGAAACATGCACTGGTCACACCTATCCTCAAAAAACCTGCCCTTGATTCTACCTCCCCATCCAACTACCGCCCTATTTCCCTCTTGCCTCAAAGCTTCTTGAAAAACTAGTATATGCACGCCTATCCCATTTTCTTACGTTAAACTCCCTTCTTGACCTTTTGCAATCTGGATTACGTCCCCAGCACTCCACAGAGACAGCTATTGTTAAGGTTACCAACGACCTACTTACAGCAAAATCAAAAGGCCACTTCTCTCTGCTTATCCTTCTTGATCTGTCCGCAGCCTTTGACACTGTTGACCACCCTCTCTTGCTCCAAACCCTCCAATCCTTCGGCATCTGTGACACAGCGCTTTCGTGGCTCTCTTCCTACCTGTCAAACCGTACCTTTAGTGTAGCCTTCTCTGGGTCCTCCTCTGCCCCATTACCACTTTCTGTCGAAGTACCGCAAGGCTCTGTCCTCGGTCCCCTTCTCTTCTCAATCTACACGTCATCACTAGGTTCCCTAATAAGGTCCCACGGTTTCCAATATCAATTGTATGCCAACGACACCCAAATCTACTTCTCTGCACCAGACCTATCTCCTTACTTGCTAACCTGTGTCACTAACTGTCTTTCTCACATCTCTTCCTGGATGTCCTCTCAATACCTCAAGCTAAATCTCTCCAAAACTAAGCTCCTCATTTTCCCACCTTCTTCCAAAATCTGCACCCCCAATCTCTCTATAACTGTCGACAACTCCATCATTACCCCTATCCCACATGCCCGATATCTCGGGGTCACATTTGACTCCGATCTTTCACTCCTCACATTCAGTCCTTGGCTAAAACCTGCTGCTTCCACCTTAAAAACATCTCGAAAATTCTACACTTCCTTACACAAGACACGACTAAGATTTTAATCCACTCTCTCATTCTTTGCCACCTCGATTACTGCAACTCTGTCCTCTCTGGTCTCCCCACCTGCCACCTAGCTCCTTTACAATCCATAATAAATGCCTCTGCCAGACTCATCTTCCTTACACGTCGCTCTTCATCTGCTGCACCTCTCTGTCAATCCCTTCATTGGCTTCCTCTTGCCTCTAGGATCAAACACAAAATTCTCACTCTGACATACAAAGCCCTCAACTGCACTGCTCCCCCCTATATCTCAGACCTTGTCTCCAGATTCTCTCCCTCCCGTCCCCTTCGCTCTGCTCATGACCTCCTCCTCTCTGGTTACCTCATCGCACTCCCGTTTACAGGACTTCTCCAGACTGGCTCCCATCTTGTGGAACTCTCTGCCTCGCTCCACAAGACTCTCGCCTAGTTTTGAAAGCTTCAAGCGCTCCCTAAAGACTCTACTGTTCAGGTATGCATACAACCTATGCTAACCTTACTTTATACCAGTTCCACTCCTCCATCGCTATCCCCTGAACCCCCTTAGCATGTAAGCCTAAGAGTCCAGCTGTTTGTAGATCACCTTCTTAAGAGCTGACTACAACAGTGCAACTCTTGGCAGGGCCCTCTACCCATTTGATCCCTATATTTGTTTTGTTTTACTCCCCCTTTGTTTATAGCGCTGCGGAATCTGTTGGCGCCCTACAAATAACCGATAATAATAATAAAATATAGACTACAGTTTGCCAGTATTTATTTGTAATGACTCTGCAGTTAAAGGGACATAAAACCTATTTTTTTCCTTCATAATTCAGATAGAACATACAACTTTCCAATTTACTTATGTTATCAAATTTTCTAAGTTTTTTTGTTATCCTTTGTTGAAAAGCAGTAAAGTAAGCTTAGTGTGCAGGTGTCTGCAGATCTATATGGCAGCAGTTTTGCAACAATGTTATAGCAGGAGCACTAGATGGCAGCACTATTTCCTGTCATGTAGTGCTTCAGGCACATGCACACTACCTACCTAGGTATCCATTTAACAAAGAATAACATGAGAACAAAGCAAATTTGATAATAGAAGTAAATTGGAAACTTTTTAAAAATTGTATTCTCTATCTGAATACTGAAAGAACATTTTTGGGTTTAATGTCCCTTTAATCCTTTTATGTTAGGATTTATAGGGGACCTTACTATGGATGCCCTTTTAAGTGTTTAGATTTATTTACACGGATCTCAGTAAATAGTCAGGGTTTAGATTTATTTACACGGATCTCAGTAAATAGTCAGGGAATCAAGATTGTGCTGATTTTAACTCAAATCTGGAGTAAAACACATATGGCATTTTAACTGTATGTTATATGCTGAAATCCCTATACATAGCATGTTGGCATGTAAGGGAGTTTATGGTGTGGGTTATTTTTCTACTGCATAGTCTTGTGCGAGCAATTTCACATGCTGCCAAGATGATACGCTACTACTGAGGATCCAACTTCTCTCAGATCATGGTTGGGACTTTTACTCGTATAGTTTCAGATGCCTTCAACCATAGGGAGCGATCAGTAGCGGAGGACCGTAACTATCTAGTAGCCTCCTATTCAGCGGTCCCCAATATTGTTTTTTCCGAACTGCTGTTCTTTCGCTTCTAATGCCGACTGTTTAGGAGGCGGTCGCATTGCACGCCTTTTATGCCCTAGCTCAGCGGTGTATTTCTCTGATTGCGGACACGTAAGATACACTTTTTTGGGGGGGTATTATGGTGTCAGGGCTCTTACAGAGAGGATAAGAGGATATTGACGTGTATTTCTTTTAAGAGATATGACAAGTCCACGGATTTCATCCTTACTTATGGGATATCGCCTCCTGGTCAGCAGGAGGAGGCAAAGAGCACCACAGCAGAGCTGTATATATAGCTCCTCCCTTCCCTCCCACTCCAGTCATTCTCTTTGCCTGTGTTAGTGATAGGAAGAGGCAGAGTTAGGTGTTATAAGTTTCTTCAATCAAGAGTTTATTATTTTTAATGTAGTACCGCAGTGTGCTACTTTGTTCTGGGGTTTAGCCTAGACCAAATCAGTCTCTTCAGTGCAAAAAGAGAAGCATTTGGTGGCTTCAAAGCAATGGGAACTTGTGGGATATAATTCTCACTGCTTCTCCCATAGATGTATGCTGCCCTGCTTGTAAAAGTCAGAGTATAGCTCAGCACTTTTTGTTTTCACAGGCCAATGTGAAGAGGAGAAAGAACTTCACAAGCCGGGTGAGATGCCTTAGTGCCGGGCAGACGTCTAAGGTAAGTGCTAATCTTTATTTTCTGGAGTTATACAGAAATTAGTATGCACACAGAAAAGACTTAGAACTCTGTTTATAACATATCCCTGAGATGAGGGTACTTTTTTTTTTATTAATGGCAGTTCGGTGACCCAGAAGCAGCACATATCATCCTTCTGTTTAACTTCCAGCTGCTTATAACTACTTGCACAGCCGGCAGGGAGGGTTATCCGATTTCACTACTTCAGTGTTATTTAGGATTCTCGTGAGGGGACATGAGGTGTTGCATATCCCTGTGTCTTACGCTTGTGCTCAGACAGGGTGCTCCTATTTAGTCAATACTGTTGGCTATTGCTGTTCCGCTGTTTTTATTATGATAACAATGGGAACTGACTGGGGAATTTGAAATATACAGGACTTTTGTATTTCTAACGATGCCCCTGTTCACTTCGGCTTATGTTTTCTCAGCCGACAGGGAATCTTATGTGTCTCATTTAGGGTGTGAGTTTCCACCTAGGAGTGTTTAACTTAGGTGTTTTCACTTAGGAGATGGCATCCAGCAGGGGAGTTGTGCCTTTTCAGCGTGTGTTACTTTAGTGCTGATTAGGACTCCCGGCGGCTCCATTTTACTTTTTTTTTTTTTTGCAGAGTTTGCCGCGCGCAGGAGACTGAGCTCGATACGCCCACGATGGGCGGAGCTTTGTTACGCGCCATTGTGTGCGCGCTGTTTGTCTCATCATGGATGGCTCCATTTTTCTCCTTCACATCACGTGTGCCTTGTGTGCTCGCCTTATTTAGCTCGTTGCTGCTAGCAGATCGCAGGGTGCCTCCTCGGCTGTGTTTCACAAAACAAATACAGCTGAGAGGTCGTTCGCTCCGTCTAGAGTATTTTCTTGGGTGAAGGTGTCATCTCCTCTGTCACTTTCGGCAGAGCGGTGCCACAAGGGAACCCGAGTTCCACATAAAGTTAGGCATGCTGGTCTCTCCTGTAGGAATTAATCGGAGGTGCAGCTGCTATCTTGATAACGTGAAAAGGTATCTGTATTGTTAATTACACAACTGCCCCATACATTTTGACCTTTATATGAAAGGAACATTCTCAGTTGGTACTGTTCCCCATAGGTTGTGTGAAATACTTTTCAGTATTGGTTGCTATAAGCAGCATTCTGGCTCTATGACAATATTTTATACAGGTCTTGCCTCTAATGCTTTTAAATGAATTGAACATGCTGTTGCAGTCTTATTTACTGTTTATTCATCCTTTTTGAAGTTGGATGGTATAACAGATATTCAGTGGGTCATAGACATAAAGATGAGTCTCTTTCAGATTTAAAGAGACAGTACTGTTTTTGTTCTATGTACATTGTATACATGATTCCAGCTGTTTTTTTGTTGATTTATCCTTTATTGAAATAAACTTGTATTAACCTAAGTTTTTTCCACTCAGTGGGTGTCTTTTTACTGGCGCCTTGCCTATATCCTAAGGTTGGCAGGTACCCAAATTTTACTTGTACGTTGCTGACGCTATGTGATGCAATATTGCACGCGACCTTCATTTGCTTTTGTACAATAAAGAAAATAATGTCTGTTTTTACAGTTCAAGGGACGGTAAGTGTCATTTTTATGGGGACATTACTGGTTTTTCTTTGGTGTGTATTCATCCTTTGTGACTTTGGATGGAACAGCAGCACACTACAATGGATTTTTCCTTTAAAATGTAAAGGAATTATACCTCTTAGCTGTTTCAGTTATAAAATTTCTGATATTTCCTTGCAGATTCCAAGTCGGCGGCTAAGAGTTCGGGATTTTCCGTCCTAGCACGCAGTGCCTTATGGTTGAATTCTCGATCTGCGGATGCGTCAACTAAGCCTACGCTTTTGACTATTCCTTCCAAGGGGAGGACCCTTTTCGGGCCTGACTTGAAGGAGATCATTTCTGGCATTACGGGAGGTAAGGGTCACCTCCTCCCTCAAGATAAACAAAAAGGGGACGGCGGAGTAATTTTCATTCCTTTCGAAAATTCAAGGGAGTCCCCCGCTTCCTCTTCCGCTAAACAGGAAGGGAATTATGCACAAGCCAAGTCTACCTGGAGACACAACCTGTCTTGGAACAAGGGTAAAGAACCCAAGAAGCCTGCTGCTGCTATCAAGACAGAATGAAGGGGCGGCCCCCGATCCGGGACCAGATCTAGTAGGGGGCAGACTTTCTCTCTTTGTCCAGGCTTGGATAAGAGACGTTCAGGATCCCTGGACACTAGAAATCATGTTTCAAGGGTATCAGTTGGAGTTCAAAAATTCCTTCCCCAGAGGAAGGTTTCTTCATTCACGATTATCTGTAGACCAGATAAAAAGAGAGGCGTCTTACGTTGTGTAAAAGACCTCTCCTCTATGGGAGTAATTTGTCCCGTTCCAATACAGGGGCAGGGGTTTTACTCAAATCTTTTTGTGGTTCCCAAAAAAGAGGGAACATTCCGACCCATTTTAGATCTCAAGAGTCTGAACAAGTTTCTCAGAGTTCCATCCTTCAAGATGGAGACTTTTCGGACAATTCTTCCATTGATCCAGGAGGGTCAATATATGACTATCGTGGACTTAAAGAATGCATATCTTTATATTCCTATCCACAGAGATCATCACAAGTTCCTGAGGTTTGCTTTTCTGGACAAACATTTTCAGTTTGTAGCCCTTCCTTTTGGGCTAGCCACGGCACCCAGAATCTTCACAAAGGTTCTAGGGTCGCTGCTGGTGGTTCTCAGGCCGTGGGGCATTGCAGTGGCGCCTTATCTGGACGATATTCTGATCTAGGCGTCGTCTTATCAGCTGACAAAGTCTCATACAGACATTGTTCTCTCCTTTCTAAGGACTCACGGGTGGAAGGTGAATCTGGAAAAGAGTTCACTAATTCCACAGACAAGGGTTCCTTTCCTGGGAACTGTAATAGACTCTCTATCCATGAAAATCTTATTGACGGAAGTCAGAAAGTTAAAGATTCTGAATACATGCAGATCCCTTCAGTCCAATCCTCGGCCATCAGTGGCTCAGTGCATGGAGGTAATTGGATTGATGGTGGCTGCAATGGACATCATTCCGTTTGCTCGTTTTCATCTCAGACCTCTACAACTGAGCATGCTCAGACAATGGAATGGCGATTATGCAAATTTGTCTCCTCAAATAGATCGGGATCAGGAGACGAGGGACTCTCCTTTGGTGGTTTTCGCCGGATCATCTGTCCCAAGGGACGTGCTGGGAAGCCTGTTACTAGAAAGATTTACCATAAGATTTGGCGTAAATATCTTTATTGGTGCGAATCCAAGGGCTACTCATGGAGTAAGATTAGGATTCCTAGGATTTTATCTTTTCTCCAAGAAGGATTGGAGAAAGGGTTATCAGCAAGTTCCTTAAAGGGACAGATTTCTGCTTTATCTATTTTGCTACACAAACATCTGGCAGATAATCCGGATGTTCAATCTTTTTGTCAGGCTCTGACTAGAATCAGGCCTGTGTTTAGACCTATTGCTCCTCCTTGGAGTTTGAATTTAGTTCTTAAGGTCCTTCAAGGGGTTCCGTTTGAACCTATGCATTCCATAGATATTAAATTATCTTGGAAAGTTTTCCTTTTGGTTGCTATTTCTTCTGCTTGCAGAGTTTCTGAGCTATCAGCATTACAATGTGATTCTCCTTACCTTATTTTTCATTCAGATAAGGTAGTGTTACGTACCAAACCTGGTTTTCTTCCTAAGGTTATTTCTAACAAAAATATTAATCAGGAAATTATTGTTCCTTCATTATGTCCTAATCCTCCTTCTAAGAAGGAGTGTATGTTACATAACTTGGATGTGGTCCGTGCCCTGAAGTTTTACTTGCAGGCTACTAAAGAATTTCGTCAATCATCTTCCTTATTTGTTGTTTTTTCTGGAAAACGTAGGGGCAAGAAAGCTACGGCTACCTCTCTTTCTTTTTGGCTGAAGAGTATCATCCGCTGGACAGCAGCCTCCTGAAAGAATTACGGCTCATTCTACTAGGGCTGTGGCTTCCTCATGGGCATTTTAAAATGATGCTTCTGTTGAGCAGATTTGCAAGGCTGCAACTTGGTTGTCTCTTCACACTTTTTCCAAATTTTCCAAATTTGATACTTTTGCCTCGTCTGAGGCTGTTTTTGGGAGAAAGGTTCTTCAAGCAGTGGTGCCTTCCGTTTAGGTTCCTGTCTTGTCCCTCCCTTTCATCCTTGTCCTATAGCTTTGGTATTGTATCCCATAAGTAAGGATGAAATCCGTGGACTCGTCATATCTTGTAAAAGAAAAGGAAATTTATGCTTACCTGATAAATTTGTTTCTTTTAGGATATGACGAGTCCACGGCCCACCCTGTCATTTTCTAAGACAGGTCTTTATTTTTGTTAAACTTCAGTCACCTCTGCACCTTGGCTTTTCCTTTCTCTTCCTAACTTCGGTCGAATGACTGAAGTGTGAGGGAAGGGAGGAGCTATATATACAGCTCTGCTGTGGTGCTCTTTGCCTCCTCCTGCTGACCAGGAGGCGATATCCCATAAGTAAGGATGAAGTCCGTGGACTCGTCATATCGTAAAAGAAACATTTATCAGGTAAGCATAAATTTCCTTTTTTATTTATCCACTGTAGTTCAGTGGTTACTTTGCGAAACGGAAATTCAGGTTAGAGTTTGAGCTCTGACCATGCGTCTACGAGCATTTCATCATGGGCCCTGTTTTTCACTGTTAACCTACGCTGCCTCATGGAGTCTGTTTCTACACAGATCATTTTAATTGGCTTTTGGGGATAATTTAATTTTTTATCAGTTTGCTTTTACTTACTGATTAAATTCCTTATTTGTTTCTGAATATGTGTAGGAAGCATTGATGACCAGAATGCAGCATTTAACTCTGTATTGTATATGTTTAATGTGTTACATTTCCACTCCTTTTCAGGGTAGCTCTTTGTAAGTAAGAGAGCTTTCCCATATATGAGGTTGTATCTGCCTTTTGTACTTTTGCAGTTCTTTAAGAAGAGAACAGACAAAAGATTTTTGTATGCCTCTAATGTTCATTGGAATTTATTATGTAGGTATGCGCTAACTGTACCTTTTTCTTTTACTGCTTCTATATGCAGTACGAAGGTTTACAGCTAACAAGTCCATCCCTAGGGCTCGGTATGGGAACCGTAATATTCTGTATTGACTGATACTAAATTTCATGGCTGCAGATTAGGTCTCATATGTATAAAGTTCTCCAGTGGCTCTTTGAAAAAGCAACAGCCTGGAAACCTTCAGACTTTGGTTCAATTAGAACTGACAGTGGAAGCACAGAGCCATGGGTTCAGATCTCTGCACAGCCCTGTCTGGCAGAATGCCTCCCACACCTTTCCCAACATGTAACATGCCGTACATGCATAAAAGCAAAGCGGCCTTATCGAATGCATATGAACTCCTTTTGTTTTTATTCTCTCATATTGAGAGATATAGGATAATGTTTGCGACAGTTCCAGTCCCCGTGGTGGAACGGGGTCAAGGATTCTATTCAATCCTGTTTGTGGTTCCCAAGAAAGAGGGAACTTTCCGTCCCATATTGGAACTTAAGTGTCTCAACAAATTTCTCAAGGTTCCGTCCTGAAAATGGAGACTATTCGTTTCATTCTACCCTTGGTTAGGAGGGTCAATTCTTGACTACCATAGACCTGAAGAAAGCGTATCTTTATTTTCCCATTCATAGGGGAACACCACCAATTCCTGCGGTTTGCCCTTCTAGACTAACAATTGGCGGTCGTCACCAGTTTGTGGCACTTCCCTTTGGCTTTGCTATGGCTCCTCGAATATTTACAAGGGTTCTAGGGGCCCTTTTGGTGATGGTCAGATCTCAGGGAATAGCGGTGGCACCATACTTAGTTCAGGCGCTGTCTTTTCAGTTAGCAAGATCTCATACAGAGATGTTTTTTATTCTACATTTCCACGGATGGAATGTGAATCTGGAGAAGAGTTCCCTGGTGCCAGACACCAGGGTGTGTTTCTTGGGATTGATTATAAACTCTCTGTCCATGAAGATTTTTCTGACGGAGGTCAGGAAACTAATCTTCTTGCTTCTTGCCTTTCACTTCAGTCCTCTATCCCAGTGATTTTTAACCTTTTTTTTTGTCGTGGCACACTTTTTTAAATTAAAAAATCCTGTGGCACACCACCATCCCAAAATTAAAAAAAAATCACACATTGTAGCCTAATACAGCATATATATATATACACATACACACAAACACACACATACTGTATGTATTGTGCTGTTATGCCATGCCTCCTACAAACTACCCCTGCACTGGGAGTAAAAAACAAGCAAAGTTTAAAAAATATGTCACACTGTTGTCAGTCTGCCGTGGCACACCTGAGGATCTCTCACGGCACACTAGTGTGCCACGGCACACTGGTTGAAAAACACTGCTCTATCCGTCCATCAGTGGCTCAGTGTATGGAAGTAATTGGTCTAATGGTTGCTTCAATGGACATTATTCCATTTGCTTGATTCCATCTGAGACCCCTACAGTTATGCATGCTCAGACAGTGGAACCGAGACCACTCGGATCTCTCGCAGAGGATAGCTCTGGATCCCCCAACAAGTGATTCTCTTTCTTGGTGGATTTTGCAGGACCATCTGTCTCAGGGTGCATTCTTCCTGAGACCATCCTGGGTGATTGGGACCATGGACGCCAGCCTGTCATGCTGGGGAGCAGTTTGGGGTTCTTTAAAGGCTCTAGGCCTTTGAACTCAAGAGGAGTCTTCTCTCCCCATAAACTTCCTAGAGTTGAGAGCAATCTTTAAAGCCTTATCGGCTTTGCCTTAACTAGCTTTGGTCTGGTTTATCAGAATCCAATAGGACAACTTCACCTCGGTGGCATACATCAACCACCAGGGAGGAACTCGGAGTTTGTTAGCTATAAAGGAGGTGACTCGCATTCTCTAGTGGGCAATGTGTCCTGATTGTCTCCTTTCTGCCATCCACATCCCAGCCGTGGACGACTGGGAGATGGATTTTCCGTGCAGGCAGACCTTTCATCCCGGGGAGTTGGCTCTCCATCCGGAGGTGTTCACAATGATAACCCTCAGATGGGGGTTTCTGGAGTTGGATCTGATGGCTTTGCGTCTAGAACGCCAAGCTTCTAAAGTACGGTTCAAGATCAAGAGATCCATTAGCCGCTCTGGCGGTGACTTGGAACTTCAGGCTTGCTTACCTGTTCCCTCCGTTTGTTCTCCTTCCTCGAGTCATAGCTCGTATCAAGCAGGAAAGGGATCTGTGATTCTAATAGCTCCTGCCTGGCCTTGCAGGATCTGGTTTGCGGATCTGGTGAAGATGTCACCTGTTCCCCCTTGGAGGTTGCCTTTGAGGAAGGGCCTTCTACTTCGGGGTCCTTCCTTCGTCCAAATCTAGATTCTCTGATGCTGACTGCTTGGAGATTGAACGCCTAGTCTTGGCTAGATGTGGTTTCTCTGAGAAGGTCATTGATTTAATGCTTCAGGCTCGGAAACCTGTTACTCGTAGGATTTACCATAAGGTATGGCGTAAATACTTTTATTGGTGTGAATCGAAGGGTTTCTCTTACAGCAGGGTGAGGATTCCTCAAATTTTGTCTTTTCTTTAGGAAGGCCTGGAGAAAGGCTTATCAGTCAGCACTCTGAAGGGTCAGATTTCTGCACAGTCTATTATTTTGCACAAACGTTTGTCAGATCTTGTCAGATGTACAATCCTTTGTGCAGGCCTTGGTCAGAATCAGGCCTGTGTTTAAACCTGTTGCTCCCTTTGAAGTCGTATTCTTGTTCTTAAAGTTCTGCAGCAGGCTCCTTTGAACCTATGCATTCAGTTGATATTAAAGTTGTTATCTTGGAAAGTTTTGTTTCTCCTTGCTATTTCTTCTGCTCGCAGAGTTTCCGAGCTTTCAGCTCTGCAGTGGGATTCCCCTTGCCTTATTTTTCATGCGGATAAGGCGGTTCTTTGTACTAAGTTGGGATTTCTTCCCAAAGTAGTATCGGATCGCAATATCAATCAGGAAATTGTTGTTCCTTCTTTTTATCCTGATCCTTCTTCTCAGAAGGATCACCCGTTGCATAGCCTGAATGTTGTGCGTACTCTAAAATTTTTCCTTCACGCAACTAAAGATTTTTGGCAATCATCTGCCATTTGTTGTTTTCTCTGATAAATGTAAGGGTCAGAAGGCCACTTCTCTTTCTCTCTGGATGAGAAGTGTTATAAGGTTGGCTTATGAGACAGCTGGACAGCAACCTTCTGAGAAAATTATGGCTCATTCCACAAGGTCTGTCTCTTCTGCCTGGGTTTTAAAAAATGAAGCTTCTCTGGGACAAATCTGCAAAGATGGCCACTTGATCCTCATTGCATACCGTTTCCAAATTCTACAAATTTGATACTTTTGCCTCTGCTGAGGTTTCCTTTGGGAGAAAAGTTCTTCAAGTGGTGGTGCCTTCTGTTTAGGTCCGCCTGTCTTGTTCTCCCTCGCTTTCATGCTGTGTCCTCTAGCTTGGGTATTGGTTCCCACCATTTAGAGATGGTAAACATTGTGTCTTTCCTTCTCCCGCATCTCCTACTTTCTTAAGCTTAGCGATGACAAATCCTGCTTCATCCAATCGTTGCGTGCCCCACAAGCTGGACGCCATGTGGGGCACACAACGATTGGATACATTTTGTATTTGTCATCGCTCAGCTAAAGAAAGTAGGAGATGCGGGTGGAAGAACGGCACAATGTTTACAATCTCTATATGGTAAATATTTTACAAAGGAAACGTCTTAACAAAAAAAATCAATGTGCCCCTGTTTTTTCTAGTAATTTTATATACTATCCAGTAAATCCTTAAAGATTACAATCACCTTAAACCCCAATGAATTTTCTAGCTTTGCATTTCAGATTTTAAGAGAATCACTTGATATACGTTTTCTTCAAAATTATTTTTAAGAGTTGTTACATAATTTGCAAAACATTAAACATACAGCGGTGGGTCACATGTATGTGCATTCCTTTCTAGTTCAGGTTCCTAGTGCCAGTGGCGACAAATAGGAAGACAACACTTATGATAGAGGCTTGAATATTGATAAACTTCCACATGTCCTCCATTTGTATCCACTACTAAACAACTAAATTAAATCTATATTGTTGTAGTCTCAAAAAGGCTTTCTAAAAGCTATTTAAAGCTAATCTGATCACTTTTAACATTTTTAAATAGTGCTTTTCATTTCTACAATATACAGGTTTAGAGTCTATTTTCTCTTTGCCATTGGTAGTGGTGATGTTTAACATTTAATTGAGATGGAACCTCTGTCCAACAGATAATTGCATTTGGGAAAATTATGGTTAAAGGGACACTGAATCCAATATTTTTCTTTTGTGATTCAGACAGAGCATGCAATTTTAAGCAACTTTCTAATTTACTCCTATTATCAAATTTTCTTCATTCTTTTGGTATCTTTATTTGAAAAGCAAGAATGTAAGTTTAGATGCCGGACCATTTTTGGTGAACAACCTGGGTTGTTCTTGCTGATTGGTGGATAAATTCACCCACCAATAAACAAGTGCTGTCCAAGGTGCTGAACCAAAATTTGGCTGGCTCCTTATCTTAGATGCCTTCTTTTTCAAATAAAGATAGCAAGAGAACGAAGAAAAATTGATAATAGGAGTAAATTAGAAAGTTGCTTATAATTGCCTGCTCTATCTGAATCATGAAAGAAAAAAATTGGGTTCAGTGTCCCTTTAAGGTTAAAAGGATATGAAACAAAAAAAAATTGTGATTCAGATAGAGCATACGAGTTTAAACAACTTTCTAATTTACTTCTATTGTCGGTTTTTCTTCGTTCTATTTGTATTGTTTCTTGAAAAGCAGGGATGTATGCTTAGGAGCTGGCCCATTTCTGGAGCACTATATGGGAGCAGTTTTGCAAGAATGTTTTCCATTTGCAAGAGCATTTAGATGGCAGCACTACTTCCTGTCATGTAAGTGCTCCAGACACCTACCTACGTATCTCTTTAACAAAGAATATCATGGGAACTAAGCAAACAATAGATGTAAATTGGAAACTTTGTTTAAAATGGTATTCTCTGTCTGAATCACAAAATAAAGATTTTGGGTTGCATATCCCTTTAATGGTTTATAACACTGGTTAGGTAATACAGGTATCAGAGCTTTGGCAGATTGGATCAGAACTTCTGTGACTGTTAGTCATAGCAATCGGGTTTCAGGTGATGCTATGATTTAGTGAGACACAAACAAAATGGTTCCACTAGATAATAACAGTACAAGTATGATACAGATACAAAAATGTAGTTCTTTTCATAGCAACTTTAAAGATCAGATTGAAAGCTTGATCTTTTGAAGTGTAAATGTATTCCACTAGTGTCATTATGGGTTTGACATAATAAAACATCTCTTAAAAAATTGTGGACACCTTTGCATACGTTAACAAGGATGTTCGGTTCGGTGTCTTTGCGCCATCAGAAACCGCATTTTGCAGGAAGATCAATAAAAGGTGTTGGCAATGACTTCAATAGTGTTGAAATGCAGTGCTACTGTGTGAGAGATGTGAGAAATAAAAAGCAAGATTTATACTTAATGATGTATCTTTTTTTTTTCCTTTTAAAGTAGTGTTCCACAAAGACTTACCCCTTTTTTTAGTTATTTCTAAACTATTTTACAGAGTCATGTTCTTGAACAAGCCTTTTTCTCCTTCCTATTTCTAAAGGAAGGGGTATGTGTTGGAAAAAGATGTCCCCTAATGACATTTGTTAACTTCAACCAACCCTAAGTAGGCATATATCCCACTTGTACCTAAATATGACTCTTCTTTAAGTGTGGAAAGCAACAGCATATAAGCCAAGTAAGGCATTAGCATGTATACAATGTGTAACTCTGCTACTGTATATGTCCCTGGTAAGACCTCACCTTGAGTATGGAGTTCCGTTTTAGTGACCAGTTATTAAAAAAGACATTACAGAACTAGAAAGGTTTCTGAGGTGGAAGATTTAAGGGGATAGTAAATTAATATCCTGTTTCAAAGTTGTTGACCCATTTAATGGGTC
Source organism: Bombina bombina (assembly GCF_027579735.1). Classification (NCBI taxonomy): domain Eukaryota; kingdom Metazoa; phylum Chordata; class Amphibia; order Anura; family Bombinatoridae; genus Bombina; species Bombina bombina. Next base: position 69,224,368 of record NC_069508.1, read on the forward strand.
AAGTATTGCCCTGTCTCCAAAACACCATTCACCTAGGCAAAGAAATTGAAAAAGTCCTATTTCTTTCATGTAATTAGCAAGAGTCCATGAGCTAGTGACGTATGGGATATACATTCCTACCAGGAGGGGCAAAGTTTCCCAAACCTTAAAATGCCTATAAATACACCCCTCACCACACCCACAATTCAGTTTTACAAACTTTGCCTCCGATGGAGGTGGTGAAGTAAGTTTGTGCTAGATTCTATGTTGATATGCGCTCCGCAGCAAGTTGGAGCCCGGTTTTCCTCTCAGCGTGCAGTGAATGTCAGAGGGATGTGAGGAGAGTATTGCCTATTTGAATGCAGTGATCTCCTTCTACGGGGTCTATTTCATAGGTTCTCTGTTATCGGTCGTAGAGATTCATCTCTTACCTCCCTTTTCAGATCGACGATATACTCTTATATATACCATTACCTCTGCTGATTCTCGTTTCAGTACTGGTTTGGCTTTCTACAAACATGTAGATGAGTGTCCTGGGGTAAGTAAATCTTATTTTCTGTGACACTCTAAGCTATGGTTGGGCACTTTGTTTATAAAGTTCTAAATATATGTATTCAAACATTTATTTGCCTTGACTCAGAATGTTCAACTTTCCTTATTTTTCAGACAGTCAGTTTCATATTTGGGATAATGCATTTGAATTAATCATTTTTTCTTAACTTCAAAAATTTGACTCTTTTTTCCCTGTGGGCTGTTAGGCTTGCGGGGGCTGAAAATGCTTCATTTTATTGCGTCATTCTTGGCGCAGACTTTTTTGGCGCAAAAAATTCTTTTCCGTTTCCGGCGTCATACGTGTCGCCGGAAGTTGCGTCATTTTTTGACGTTATTTTGCGCCAAAAATGTTGGCGTTCCGGATGTGGCGTCATTTTTGGTGCCAAAAGCATTTAGGCGCCAAATAATGTGGGCGTCTTATTTGGCGCTAAAAAATAAGGGCGTCGCTTTTGTCTCCACATTATTTAAGTCTTATTTTTTCATTGCTTCTAGTTGCTAGAAGCTTGTTCTTTGGCATTTTTTCCCATTCCTGAAACTGTCATTTAAGGAATTTGATCAATTTTGCTTTATATGTTGTTTTTTCTCTTACATATTGCAAGATGTCTCACGTTGCATCTGAGTCAGAAGATACTACAGGAAAATCGCTGTCTAGTGCTGGAGCTACCAAGCTAAGTGTATCTGCTATAATTTTTGGTATCTGTTTCTCCAGCTGTTGTTTGTATTGCATGTCATGACAAACTTATTAATACAGATAAAATTTCCTTTAGTACTGTTACATTACCTGTTGCTGTTCCGTCAACATCTAATTTTCAGAGTGTTCCTGATAAACATAAGAGATTTTATTTTTTAAATCCATTAAGAAGGCTATGTCTGTTATTTCTCCTTCTAGTTTACATAAAAGTCTTTTAAAACTTCTCTTTTTTCAGATGAATTTTTAAATGAACATCATCATTCTGATACTGATAATGGTTCTTCTGGTTCAGAGGTTTCTGTCTCAGAGGTTGATGCTGATAAATCTTTGTATTTGTTCAAGATGGAATTTATTCGTTCTTTATTTAAAGAAGTATTAATTGCATTAGAAATAGAGGATTCTGGTCCTCTTGATACTAAATCTAAACGTTTAAATAAGGTTTTTAAATCTCCTGTAGTTATTCCAGAAGTGTTTAATCTCCCTGATGCTATTTCTGAAGTAATTTCCAGGGAATGGAATAATTTGGGTAATTCTTTTACTCCTTCTAAACGTTTAAGCAATTATATCCTGTGCCATCTGACAGATTAGAGTTTTTTTGGGACAAAATCCCTAAGGTTATGGGGCTGTCTCTACTCCTGCTAAATGTGCTACTATTCCTACGGCAGATAGTACTTCATTTAAGGATCCTTTAGATAGGAAAATTGAATCCTTTCTAAGAAAAGCTTACTTATGTTCAGGTAATCTTCTTAGACCTGCTATATTTTTAGCGGATGTTGCTGCAGCTTCAACTTTTTGGTTAGAAGCTTTAGCGCAACAAGTAACAGATCATAATTTTATAGCATTATTATTATTCTATAACATGCTAATAATTTTATTGGTGATACCATCTTTTGATATCATTAGAGTTGATGTCAGGTATATGTCTCTAGCTATTTTAGCTAGAAAAGCTTTATGGATTAAACTTGGAATGCTGATATGTCTTCTAAGTCAACTTTGCTTTCCCTTTCTTTCCAGGGTAATAAATTATTATCTCAACTGTTTCTGGAAGGAAGGGAACTTTTTTACCAAAGGATAAAAAAATCTAAGGTAAATTTAGGTCTAATAATCATTTTCGTTCCTTTCCTCACAATAAGGAACAAAAGCCTGATCCTTCATCCTCAGGAGCGGTATCAGTTTGGAAACTATTTCCAGTTTGGAATATATCCAAGCCTTATAGAAAACCTATAGCCAGCTCCTAAGTACCCATGAAGGTGCGGACCTTATTCCAGCTCAGCTGGTATGGGGCAGATTACGTTTTCTTCAAAGAAATTTTGATCAATTCCGTTCTCAATTTCTGGTTTCAGAACATTGTTTCAGAAAGGTACAGAATTGGCTTCAGTTAAGGCCTCCTGCTAAGAGATTTTTTTCTTTCCCGTGTCCCAGTTAACACAGCAAAGGCTCAGCATTTCTGAAATGTGTTTTCAGATCTAGAGTTGGCTGGAGTAATTATGCCAGTTCCAGTTCTGGAACAGGGGCTGGGGTTTTATTTTATCTCTTCATTGTACCAAAGAAGGTCAATTCCTTCAGACCAGTTCCGGATCTATCAATATTGAATCGTTATGTAAGGATACCAACATTCAAGATGGTTACTGTAGGACTATCCTGCCTTTTGTTTAGCAAGGGCATTATATGTCTACAATAGATTTACAGGATGTGTATCTGCATATTCCGATTCATCCAGATCACTTTTAGTGTCTGAGATTCTCTTTTTAGACAAGCATTACCAGTTTTGTGGCTCTACCGTTTGGCCTAGCCTCAGTTCCAAGAATTTTTTTCAAAGGTTCTCGGTGCCCTTCTTTCTGTAATCAGAGAACAGGGTTTTGGTATTTCCTTATTGGACGATATCTGGGTACTTGCTCAGTCTTCTCATTTTCGAAGAATCTCATACGAATCGACTTGTGTTGTTTCTTCAAGTTCATGGTTGGAGGATCAATTTAACCAATCAGTTCATTGATTCCTCAGACAAGGGTAACCTTTTTAGGTTTCTAGATAGATTCAGTGTCTATGACTCTGTCCTTGTCAGACAAGAAAAGTTTAACATTGATATCAGCTTGTCAAAACCTTCAGTCACAATCATTCCCTTTGGTAGCCTTATGCATGGAAATTTTAGGTCTTAGGACTGCCGCATCAGATGCGATCTCCTTTGCTCGTTTTCACATGCGACCTCTTCAGCTCTGTATGCTGAACCAATGGTGCAGGGATTACTCAAAGATATCTCAATTAATATCTTTAAACCGATTATACGACACTCTCTGACATGGTGGACAGATCACCATCGTTTAGTTCAGGGGGCTTCTTTGTTCTTCCGACCTGGACTATAATCTCAACAGATGCAAGTCTTACAGGTTGGGGAGCTGTGTGGGGGTATCTGACGGCACAAGGGGTTTGGGAATCTCAGGAGGTGAGATTTCCGATCAATATTTTGGAACTCCGTGCAATTTTCAGAGCTCTTCAGTCTTGGCCTCTTCTGAAGAGAGAGTTGTTCATTTGTTTTCAGATAGACAATGTCACAACTGTGGCATACATCAATCATCAAGGAGGGACTCACAGTCCTCTGGCTATGACAGAAGTATCTCGAATTTTGGTTTGGGCGGAATCCAGCTCCTGTCTAATCTCTGCGGTTCATATCCCAGGTATGGACAATTGGAAAGCGGATTATCTCAGTCGCCAAACGTTGCACCTGGGCGAATGGTCTTCACCCAGAGGTATTTCCTCAGATTGTTCAAATGTGGGAACTCCCAGAAATAGATCTGATGGCTTCTCATCTAAACAAGAAACTTCCCTGGTATCTGTCCGGATCCCGGGATCCTCGGGCGGAGGCAGTGGATGCATTATCTCTTCCTTACAAGTGTCATCCTGCCTATATCTTTCCGCCTCTAGTTCTTCTTCCAAGGGTATTCTCCAATATTCTAAAGGAATGCTCGTTTGTCCTGCTGGTAGCTCCAGCATGGTCTCACAGGTTTTGGTATGCGGATCTTGTCCGGATGGCCTCTTGCCAGCTGTGGACTCTTCCGTTAAGACCAGTCTTTCTGTCTCAAGGTTCTTTTTTTCCATCAGGATCTCAAAACCTTAATTTTAAGGTGTGGAGTTTGAACGCTTGATTCTTGGTCAAAGAGGTTTCTCTGACTCTGTGATTGATACTATGTGACAGGCTCGTAAATCTGTATCTAGAGAGATATATTATAGAGTCTGGAAGACTTATATTTCTTCAGGATGGTTTAGATAAAGGTTTGTCCGCAAGTTTCTTGAAAGACAAATCTCTGCTCTTTCTGTTCTTTTTCACAGAAGGATTGCTAATCTTCCTGATATTCATTGTTTTGTACAACCTTTGGTTCGTATAAAACTTGTCATTAAGTCAATTTCTCCTCCTTGGAGTTTGAATTTGGTTCTGGGGGCTCTTCAAGCTCCTCCTTTTGAACCCATGCATTCTTTGGTCGTTATATTACTTTCTTGGAAAGTTTTGTTTCTTTTGGCCATCTCTTCTGCCAGAAGAGTCTCTGAATTATCTACTCTTTTTTTGTGAGTCTCCTTTTCTGATTTTGCATCAGGATAAGGCGGTGCTGCGAACTTCTTTTGAATTTTTTACCTAAGGTTGTGAATTCTAACAACATTAGTAGAGAAATTGTGGTTCCTTCATTATGTCCTAATCCTATGAATTCTAAGGAGAAATCATTGCATTCTTTGGATGCTGTTAGAGCTTTGTAATATTATGTTGAAGCTACTAAGTCTTTCCGAAAGACTTCTAGTCTATTTGTCATCTTTTCCGGTTCTAGAAAAGACCAGAAAGCTTCTGCCATTTCTTTGGCATCTTGGTTGAAATCTTTATTTCATCATGCCTATGTTGAGTCGGGTAACACTCCGCCTCAAAGGATTACAGCTCATTCTACTAGGTCAGTTTCTACTTCCTGGGCGTTTAAGAATGAAGCTTCGGTTGATCAGATTTGCAAAACAGCAACTTGGTCCTCTTTGCATACTTTTACTAAATTCTACCATTTGATGTGTTTTCTTCTTCTGAAGCAGTTTTTGGTAGAAACGTACTTCAGGCAGTGGTTTCAGTTTGAATCTTCTGCTTATGTTTTTTCATTAAAATTTTATTCTGGGTGTGGATTATTTTCAGCAGGAATTGGCTGTCTTTATTTTATCCCTCCCTCTCTAGTGACTCTTGTGTGGAAAGATCCACATCTTGGGTAATCATTATCCCATACGTCACTAGCTCATGGACTCTTGCTAATTACATGAAAGAAAACATAATTTATGTAAGAACTTACCTGATAAATTCATTTCTTTCATATTAGCAAGAGTCCATGAGGCCCGCCCTTTTTTGTGGTGGTTTTGATTTTTTTATATAAAGCACAATTATTCCAATTCCTTATTTTATATGCTTTCGCACTTTTTTCCTTATCACCCCACTTCTTGGCTATTCGTTAAACTGAATTGTGGGTGTGGTGAGGGGTGTATTTATAGGCATTTTAAGGTTTGGGAAACTTTGCCCCTCCTGGTAGGAATGTATATCCCATACGTCACTAGCTCATGGACTCTTGCTAATATGAAAGAAATGAATTTATCAGGTAAGTTCTTACATAAATTATGTTTTTTAAGTTGCTATGCTAACCTGGTCCTTAGCAGGCTTCACTAAAATTTGCATGTCCCATTCAATTTTCATGTTGTTGACTTGATCTTTTGCAGACTATGAAATTGCAAAAAAATTTAAGATACTGACCTGGTCTTTTCCTAATTACGAGATTGTCAAGTCTTTTCCACTTCCAAACTGCTGCCCCATACCTTACTATGTTATTGTGAAATCCTGTTCTATGCTTCAAGTTGCTGACCCAGGCTGTTCCTGAAAACAACATTGTCTGGTCCTGTCCAGTCTGCTTCATCTCCTGCCCAGTCTGCATCATCTCTTGCCGTGACCAATTTCTTTGGATCATTTAAACAAACTCTGCCTGTGCACCAGGTTTCAGGCAAAAATCTATTCAGTTCAGCAAATAATAGCAGCCCTGAAGCTTACTATTTGTTTGGTTTTTGTTTTGTTTATTTTTACACCAGTATATGGTATGTTTTAGAACATCTCTTTCTTTGACAAAGGTGGTTAACTTAGAAAACATTATATGGTATCATTCTAGAAATGACACAATATGAGGCCTTTTGAAATTGCCTGGAGAAGTTAACGAAATCAAGAACACTTTGAGTGTGTTTTTGTTCTCTATTATGCCTCCATAATGAGAGAGAAAGCTTAACTTTAATTTGCTAGATTCATTCTTACACCCTCATAGGCAATAGCTCTGAGATTATTACTCCTTCAATCTGTTCCAATCTCAATAACAAGGAAGTTCTCCTACAACTTTTTACTAAGGGATTAAGAACACTGAATAAGTTTTGACTTCAAGGCCAATTCCAGGGAAGGCATTTGGCCATGTTGCTGCACAAATACATGACTAGGCTCCCACCTAAACTTATTGACAAATATCTAAACCTTTCCAAAGACACAGGGCCTCATTCAGACAAATAGTAAAATGTGGGTTCCCTGGGCTGAACAGGGGAGTTCCCAAGGTATGCCTAAAGCTCACAATTCTCATGATATCCTGTAAGCATTTTATAACAGCAGGTGAGGTTTGCTGAACATTCACAATTTGCTTATTTAACTGACAGAAAAGTAATATATACTAAACTAGAGGTAAATGCAAGTTAAATTGTAATGAAAACATTTGTGTAATTTGTATTTGTTGCAAACTGAGAATTTATATCAGTGTCAGGTGGTCTACTATTAACTTCACTCTCCAATATGAGATTATGCATCCTAGAGAGCCTCATTACTTTCTATGGAAGTCATATTTCCCCTCTCTGGGGCTTCCAGGTTCCACACTTTTTCTCTTCAACCTGGAGAATCTTTGATTAGCGTGCTCATAGAAAGTAATGAAGCTCTTTGGGATACAGCATCTCATAGTTTAAAGGATATTTGTTTATGATTAAGATAAAGCATACATTTTAAACAACTTTCTGATTCTCTTTTAATATAAAATTTCCTTAATTCTCTTGGTTTTGTTTGTTGAAGGAGCAGCAAAACACTACTGCTCTTGAGCCTACCTAGGTATGATTTTCAACAAAGACTACCAAAAGAACAAAGAAAATTAGATAATAGAAGTAAATTGTGATGTTTAAAATTGTATGCTCTATCTGAATAATGAAAAAAATAGTAGGTGTAACGTCCCTTTAACAGTTGAGCACCTGGCACTGATATAAATTCTAAGTTTGCAGCAAATACAAATTAACTGCATTTGCTTCTAGTTTAGTATATATTTTCTGTCTGTTAAATAAGTGTATTGTGAATTTTAAGCAAACTACCTGCATGCAGCTGGCGAGATAAATTAGTGAGACTTAAAGATGTAAAATCTTTAAAGCATATCATGAGAATTATGAGAGTGATTCAGACAGACTCTGGTAGCTCCCGTGTCCCTCCCACTTTCTGATACAACAAATACAAAGTGCAATGTAATGTGTAAAAGATACACATAAATAAACAAAGTATGATCCTAATTTTTTAAAGTTACATAGAAACTGTCAAAGCGTAATCCGAATTTGTAAAATCAAATCACAATCTACTGCTGTATACAGAATCTAGATAAGTACTGTATAGCATATTCTGCCTTTCTAGAATCTTGCAAGGGATCTCGCAGTGCGGGAGCATCATTTTAGATCATCTCAAAGTCAAGAGCTTTTGGTCATCCACTCTGCCGAGATTAGATGTCTCGCCAGTACTGTAAGGTCCTTCAAACAATTTCATAATGGCAAATTTTAACTTAAAAAGATACTAAACCCATATTTTTTCTTTCATGATTCAGATAAAGCATGCAATTTTAAGCAACTTTCTAATTATCAATATTTCTTCATTCTCTTGCTATATTTATTTAAAAAAACAGGACTCTAAGCTAAGGACTGGCCCATTTTTGGTTCAAAACCCTGGATAGCGCTTGCCGTTTGGTGGCTACATTTTGCCTCCAATCAGCAAGTGCAACCCAGTTGCTTTTTTTTTTACACTTTACTGTATTCTATAAAGTGTGCAATAGCATTGTGTTTAAAAAATAATGTACATACTTTAATTTAAAAAATACTTTATTGCAAAAAAATGCTTACCATTGTCTAAGCCTTCAGTGAGAGATACTCTTTTTGCAGGTTGTGTGTATATATGTGTATTAATGTGTATTCATGTGTATTTATGTGTTCATATGTTGGAAAATGGTGCTGATAGACTTGCTCGACACAGGGTTGCCACCAACTTTCAATTTATAAGAAGAGCAATATCTGTGAAGCGCAATAAAGTGAAACACAATAAAACGTATTAAAAAAGCATATAATAAGATTGTTATATTATATTTCAAATGAATAAAATACATTTAAGAACTGAATAATTTAGAGTAAACGTGCACGGGTGAAAATTACATTTTGTCCAATAGATTGTATCAGATTTTTTTAAATGTTCGGTTCGGACGAATTTCATCAATGCAGCCATTCGGTTTGGACAAATATTAGATATGGATTTGTTACTGTTATTTCCAATGAGAACAACTAATATACACAATATTAACAAAAATCTTACATCATAGGATTCAAACAATTAAAATAACCTATTTTTCAATGTTAAAAGAACATACAACTCCTGTATGACTAAAATCCAGCATTTAGTGCCTAACGTCAGTCATTACTAATCCTATGATTGGACAGGGGACGATAGACAAATCAATGTTAAGACCCCTTGTACATAATTACAAACAAAGGAGCTTATTAACCAATCAATAGAACTCCCCCCCCATATCTGCACCTTGGTGCCAAACAGCATGAATGAATCGTTTTGTCAAGCAGTCGTCTTTCGTCCAGTAATGCATTTGACTGTTCATATATCAAATCACGAATCTGCAACATTTAGTCTAATGCACATTTCTAATGTAAAGGGACATTAAACCTCTGGGTACAACTATAATAGTATGGTTATCATGCTATTGTTGTTCCTTCTGTGCCTGTAGCTTTTTAAAAAAAAAAAAAAAAAAACTTTACATCTTTATACTGGGTGCCGCCATCTTGGTATGTATTTATTGTTGCATTCTGTGACAGAAGTGGTGTGCGGTCACAGATAAGTGATGTTACTGGCTTTTTGACAGATGTACCTTGCACTTTGGATTAGATGCACAATTTAAAAATGGAAAAGTTACATCTTTTACATTTGTTGGGTTTTTTTTTTACACAGTTTAAAACGTACATAACAAATATAGAAAACCAGGCCTCAGGAATAATTTAGAGAAATAAAGCCACTGAAAAAATGTACAGCTACCACTCTGTATTGTGCACACTAAACTGAAGTGCATGATACATGTCAAGAAGACAACAATATCACTGATCTGTGCATGTGCACCACTTCTGGAAGAAGGTACAAGAACACTTAAAGGGACAGTCTAGTCAAATTACATTTTCATGATTCAGATAGGGCATGAAATTTTAAACAACTTTCCAATTTACTTTAATCATCAAATTTGCTTTGTCCTCTTGGTATTCTTTGTTGAAAGCTACACCTAGGTAGGCTCATATGCTAATTTCTAAGCCCTTGAAGGCTGCTTCTTCTCTCAGTGCATTTTGATAGTTTTTCACAGCTAGGCCAGTGTACCATATAGATAACATTGTGCTCACTCCTGTGAAGTTATGAGTCAGCACTGATTGCCTAAAATGCAAGTCTGTCAAAAGAACTGAAATAAGGGGGCAGTTTTCAGAGGCTTAGATACAAGGTAATCACAGAGGGTGTATTAATATAACAGTGTTCTGGGAATATCTATCTTTTTAACGATAACAATTCTGGAGTAGACTGTCCCTTTAAATTCCATGATGGCAGTGCACAGAGCTTTACTGATCAGCAAGTATGTGCATTTGTCTAATTTGGCAGCAAACAAATGCCAAAATATGGCGGCCGCCAGCAGCATTCAGCTATTTTTTGGAGCCGTATTTCTTCTTGTAAAAGTGCAACACACTTAAGATTTGTGCAAATCCAGATCTGAATGCCGTTGGCAGACTCCATATTCAGCATTCGCTTGCTGCTGAATTATACGAATGCACATCCCTACTAACCAGCGCTTGTAAAGGGTTTGAATAGAGAGCTGCAGGTACAGGAGAAAAAACAATAGCAAGAATAATAACCATACAACTGTAGTTGTACCCAACAGTTTAATGTCCCTTTAAATACAATCAATAATCATATATCAAATACCTTTTTTAAAAAAGCATGAATGTGTTAAGAGTAAGACAGTAGGAATAAAATTAAAGTAAAAAAATTCTGTGTAAAGGCTAAGAGCAATTGTAAGACAAATAAAAATATGAGAAACAACACTATCAAAGTGTGTTTGATAACAAGAGGTGCGCCTATTCTATGCTATTCTTGTGATGGAACTTCTAATTATGGTATTTTATGTGAGGTATAATATAGCAATAATAACAGTGAAATAATATAAAACTGGTCAACAATAATAAATAATAATTAACAAATACTTGATGGAATCCTTGGTGTTTATATTCAACAAAAAAACGTCCATATATATTGAGTATACTGAAAGTCCCACAAATCCTAAGGAGGCGATACAGGTGGCCCCAAAACAAGCAGCGGCTCTCTCCACAATATGCGTGAGGATAAAACTTGGTCCTAGAAAATGACAAAAAAAGAAGAGGCGCTCTGGTGCAGATAAACCCAACAATAAGTGAGATTTCCAAAAAGGAAGAAAAATTAGTACTCACAAAGATATTTGCACTTCCAGTGCAATAATCCGCAAGCCGAAGCTTCAGAGCCGTTCGGCTGACTCTTATTCTCCCGATATGCTCCCGGCAATAGTCAGGCCCCTAAGAGGAATGAAGCATAGGACACCTTGGTGCAGATCACCCTTTCCAATATCGAGCTAACAACAGTGGGTAAATATTTATACTCACAAACGTGTGTGCACAAACAGTGCAATATCGGGCGGACCGAAACTTTATAAAGCCGTTCGGCTGACTTCCAACAAAGGAGGCTGTTACTCTCTTTCTCACCCGATATGCTCCCAGCAATGGTCAGACTCCTAAGAGGAATGAAGCATAGGACACCTTTGGTGCAGATCACCCTTACCAATATCGAGCTAACAACAGTGGGTAAATATTTATACTCACAAACGTATGTGCACAAACAGTGCAATATCGGGCGGACCGAAACTTTATAAAGCCGTTCGGCTGACTTCCAACGAAGGAGGCTGTTACTCTCGAAAATCCAGTAAAAAGAAAGGTTCAAAGCAAGGTAGAACAATGTAAAAACTTTTATTAAAAATCTTAAAACTTCGCTACGCGTTTCTCGGCTGCACGCCGTTTCATCAGGCTCTTAAATTTAATGAACTACCTTGCTTTCTTAAAAAGGCTAAGTTAACCAATGAGAATGGTTTACAAGTTACACACCCACCATAACATGTGCATTAATCAGTTAGGTGCTACGCCTCTTACAGGTACTGGGTAACTAACAGGATTGTGTTTCAGCTGTCAATAGCACATTCGGTAAATAGTGATATGTTAACATACATTTTTAGCAACATTGTACAGATAAACATAGTGAATAAAAACTCATCTTATATTTGGTACATAGCATATATACAATAGTCTGAATTTTAGATACATAAAGTGTACGAGTGGATATCCTATCGATTCTAAGTTGCAGGGTTCAAAATATATGTTCAGTTAACATTAGACCCTCGCTGTGATATTACTAAATGTCCTAAAATATATATATGATGTTATCGATAATGGGTCATATATAATTGAAGTAACTGAGAAACATATTAATCTAATACGTACATACTGCGATGCATTGTATATATACAATTTCGGCTCGATGACAAAATACATGGAATTAGTCAGTAAAAAATTATGATATTCATTATCAATTTTAAGTTTAATGGGTATCGATATGTTTCTAAACATTCTACGTGATCTTGGTTGCAACTTTAGATCCTCCGTGTTTTGTGATGCAGTCGATGACATAAACATAAGTTAGGAATTCTGTGGTGTGATACTAGAGAGTGAAGACTATCCTCTGGTGAATCTAATAAAGTGCTAAAATGACCTTAGTGTAGTGATTCTGTACGTGGCCACTGTCTAAGTGGGTATAAAGTGAATCTGTGTGTAACAGAATTTTGGTTGTGAGGATAATACTAAATTATAATACTACTGTTAGTAAATGTGGCTAAAAGTACAGAATCACTACACTAAGGTCATTTTAGCACTTTATTAGATTCACCAGAGGATAGTCTTCACTCTCTAGTATCACACCACAGAATTCCTAACTTATGTTTATGTCATCGACTGCATCACAAAACACGGAGGATCTAAAGTTGCAACCAAGATGCAGTGATGCAGTCGATGACATAAACATAAGTTAGGAATTCTGTGGTGTGATACTAGAGAGTGAAGACTATCCTCTGGTGAATCTAATAAAGTGCTAAAATGACCTTAGTGTAGTGATTCTGTACGTGGCCACTGTCTAAGTGGGTATAAAGTGAATCTGTGTGTAACAGAATTTTGGTTGTGAGGATAATACTAAATTATAATACTACTGTTAGTAAATGTGGCTAAAAGTGTCTAATATTAAATGACGTGTGTTTTGTGTAAAAATAATAATATTGTCAAAGAATGATGCAGCTATTGGTTGGTGTTGCTGTGCTTGTGAATCCCAGTTGGTCAAAAGTGTATGGTGAAATAATGTACCATTGTTATAACTAATACGGGAAAAATGATATATATGTGATGTTTATGTAACTAATATCAGAGAATGACCTTGCTCTTATCAATGAATATCTGTTACTATAACTAAAATTGTTTAAAACACAAATTTCTGGTCATCAACCCGAATAATGTGTAGTGTTCTTCTTTTATCTATATTTATAATGTTTAGAAGTCATGTAATCTTTAGAGAGAACCCCATATATATACACATTATATATATATATAATGCAAAAAGTGTATCTATTTGGCAATAAACCAGTCCGAACAATTCAGACTAGAAATGGGAACTCAGCCGAACGGCTTTATAAAGTTTCGGTCCGCCCGATATTGCACTGTTTGTGCACATACGTTTGTGAGTATAAATATTTACCCACTGTTGTTAGCTCGATATTGGTCAGGGTGATCTGCACCAAAGGTGTCCTATGCTTCATTCCTCTTAGGAGTCTGACCATTGCTGGGAGCATATCGGGTGAGAAAGAGAGTAACAGCCTCCTTTGTTGGAAGTCAGCCGAACGGCTTTATAAAGTTTCGGTCCGCCCGATATTGCACTGTTTGTGCACACACGTTTGTGAGTATAAATATTTACCCACTGTTGTTAGCTCGATATTGGAAAGGGTGATCTGCACCAAGGTGTCCTATGCTTCATTCCTCTTAGGGGCCTGACTATTGCCGGGAGCATATCGGGAGAATAAGAGTCAGCCGAACGGCTCTGAAGCTTCGGCTTGCGGATTATTGCACTGGAAGTGCAAATATCTTTGTGAGTACTAATTTTTCTTCCTTTTTGGAAATCTCACTTATTGTTGGGTTTATCTGCACCAGAGCGCCTCTTCTTTTTTTGTCATTTTCTAGGACCAAGTTTTATCCTCAAATAAAAATATGCTGCTAATACTTTCCAGCTCAAGAAAAGGCAAAATAAAGTCCATAAAAAAATTGAAATGGCTTCTTTTCAGTTTTGGACATCACAAAATTGTGTTAAAACTTTTTTGAACAGAGACCTTCATCTCATTCATATCCATTACAAAAAAAAAAGGGAAAAAAAAGAGAAGAGCATCCTATATTTAAGATAATTTACAGTGTTTATGGAGCATAAACTTACTTAATTAAATTAAAACACAATTAATGAAGTAACATGGAAAATGGACTACAAGTCCCAGTGTCCTCTGCTGGTGATGTCACTTCCAGTTTGGGAAAAATCCAGTCAGAGTATTTTTATTCCTCTATAAAGTGGCTGTAGTTATGTTTGCAAGCTGTCCACTTGCTAAAAAAAAAAAAAAAAATGAGATGCAAATTAGCAAGTGCTTAAATTATGAATGAATTTATATGAGTAAATTAAATAGCTATAGGAAAATATAAATGTTTAATGTACAAAGCTAAGAAATGTAATGCATAATAAGAATGTTTTCTACATTAGTTCTTAATATAAACAGATTAAATGCATGTCTGATAAATTAGTTCTCTCTTTAACCCCTTCTCAACCGAGACATTTAAGAACCTCTGCTGAAACCACATTTCCACTTATTGAATATTCACCTGAATTTCAATGTTGTGTGGTAGTTTTTTTTATGCAGACCATGCACTTTTAGAAAATAAATCTGGTTTGCAGAAATAAAAATCAATGGCAAACAGCCACCATAAAAAAATGCTATTTTTTTATATTCTGAGTAATTTTTAATAGCAAACATGGTAAAAACATTATGGGAGCAGTTCTTTGCTAAATATTACAACTAGATACTTTATGTTTCTACATTTAGCATTAGTTTAAAGTGAAAGTAAATCCTAGCGTTTTCCAAACGCTAGGATTTACTATTGAAACAAATAAAGGGCACTTTGGGAGCCGGATTTACAGCACAGCTATTGGCTAAGAGGTGAAAACGTCACCTCTTAGCCAAAAAATGTGTTAGCCGTGCTCTGCTGTAGGAGCTAAGAGCGGTGATCGATTGAATCAAATAAAGGAGCTTTCTGCATGAAGTATCTTATACTTCATGAATGAACGTGCTATTTGTTTCAATCGTAAATCCTAGCGTTTGTAAAACGCTAGGGTTTACTTTCACTTTAACTTCCCAAAACCCAAATATGTAGCATTCTTTATCTATAATTTACAAAATGTCAAACTGAAATGTGCCTTGGTGCATTTCAATTTTAAATAGAAGCATTTTTGCAATATAGTTTCATTAGCAAAAATACTTTTAGAAAAAGTTATGGTTTTCAGTGGCATAGAAAGAGTTAATTAGTGTCATACAAGCCACTGCTGACAATTTGAGAAGGTGTAGTGCAGACATCCCAACCTGCAAAGACTCATTTCAGGGAGGTGTGCCCAATCCCGCCCCCCCCCCCGTGTATATATCATACATACACATGTTGTAGCATCTTTGTTCCGTACAATAATAGTTAACAAATATTTAACTGTTAAGAGTTAACTGTTAAGAGTTAAGTGATGGGTTTAGTCTTGACAGCTCAGAGAGGTCTAGTACTGTTACTCATCTAAAAGGGAGAATGTATAGTCATTTGGTTAGAGTTGCAGGGGAATAAAACAGCAGTATAAGATCAGACACATCATCCAACCACAATAACTTCTTGACCCTCATACCTTATCTTTTTTTATCTTGCTGCCCTCCTGTCTAAGGCTTATGATATCACGTGAGGGTAACGTTAGGGGAGGAGGAGATTGCTAGACAATACTAACAATACTCTGGCTGCCTGCTTACATTGTACAAAACCTCCCCTCACAGGCAATGTTATTAGCACTCCTGATCACACCATTAAACTGAGTGTAGCTCGCTGCCGCTCGGGTATGGTAGCGAGAGCGAGCTACATTCAGTTTAATGGCGCGATCGGGCGTGCTGTGACTAGACAGCGTGCCTGATGCGCTTAGGTAAAAAACAGACCCGCTCAGTAGAGCCAGGAGCGGCGTTCTGAAAAATAGATTTTCGTAGGTAAATATCTTTGCAATACTCTGCTTTAGAAACGCTAATGTTATATAATTCCTGGCGCTAGGCTAATGTTATATAATTCTGCACTGTGTGCATTATTATATAACCTTATTTGGGGGGGTTACTGGCCCTTTAACCTCTTTTCAAAATGTAAAATAAATAAATACAATATTGTACCTCTAGCGCTATGCTAAGTGGAACAGCTACTGCATCTGTCTAAAGCCAGCCCTGCCTACCAGAAGTTCCTCACTGTGCACTTCTTCCTCCTGTCTGTAGAAAGCCTGCGCTAGTGGGAGGGGGCAGGACCTGGATCACAGCAACTGATTGTGCAACTTGGCAGAATCCACCCTGCAGCATGCATTTGCCATAATACTGCATAGATTAGAGTGCAGTAAAATTACTTTACCCCCTCGTTCCTGGCTTACTACATGTCACTGTCATTGTGGGTGACTCGCTTCCTCTCCCGGCACAGACGAGTTTCCGGGATATTGTGTTTAGCTTGCGGGTGTCAGGGAGCCTCTATTTCAATGCTGGAGAATCCCGGAACTTCCGGGAGCGTTAGGATGTCTGGTAATGTGTGAATACTGGTGCGTGGGTCCTCACAGCATATGTGCGTATGCCACTGAAAAAATAATACATTTTACTAGAAACATTTTATGCTGATGGAAGTATATTGCAAAAATGCTTGTCGATCTTTGCTTCACATTAAATATTGGAAGATATATTTTGTTTGCACCATCTTGTATTTTATGGAAGTAATTTGAGAGAAAAAAAATATATAAGCAAAACAACGAAGGATAGAAGAGACTGTTCTTTAAAACTTCAATGCTTTATTTGTTCATCAATTAAAAGGCAAAGGAGGCACCCTCCAGCAGGACATGAGGACACAATCCCACAGAGGACAAGCTTACGCGTTTCGGCTAGAAAGCTTTATTCATAGCTGTATCTCCTAACCAAATCTACATCTTTAAAAAGGAGGCCTTGGCCCATACAAAAAGTAACATATGGAATGATATTCAAAATAAGTTACAATATTTGTGACTATCTCTTTATAGTAAAACTTTAACGAACAGCCACTGAATGTTCTTGTTAATCATTAATGTTGTATACTTTAAAATAGGAGTGAGTGAAGACTATACACGTATGCATATAATTATACACATATATGGAGAATAATTGTATAGAAGTAGCATATCATGAAGATTTAAAACATATATATATGCATGCAGATCATATACCTGAAGAAAAACAATTTTGCCTCATTTAATGAAATTAGAGACATACATAAATAAACACCAGATGTTTTAAGAACACGAAAAAAATTTTTTGCAGATATTCAGAAAACATGTATTGTTATTGTTATACATAATCCGCTTGCATATGCATTATTTCAGAATACTAGGATAAACATAAATTTAGTTGTAACTCAATAGCATGCCAAAGAGTTACATGTTGATGCATAGTATGCCAGAACAGAACCAAGTAGATGCAATTAGATAGATAGAAGGATATATATACATAGACCATTTAGTATGGATCCACCACAATTAAACTATCAGTTCCAGTACATGCACTGATATATATAAGAGATGCTTGCTTTGATCATCAATATGAAATATTACCAATCAAAAATAATATTAGATAATTTTTTCTCAAAAACATAGATAATATAAAATATATATATATATATATATATATATATATATATATATATATATATATATATATAGTGTAAAATATGGACCATATATACACACATACATATATATAAAAATATACATATCAATTGATCATAGATACCAAATAATCATTCCCAATAGTTAATCAGGTCGTACTCTGAGTTGAAGCCAGACGGAAATTTAGTCTGGAGGGTGAAGATCCAAAACATTTCTTGTTTGTTTAACAGCTTAGTCCTGTCTCCTCCTCTCTTGGGGGGTGCTACCCTCTCAATGGCTTGCCACCTCAGAGTACGATCTGATTTATCATGTACAGTGGCTAAATGCTGGACCAATGGAGTCTTAGATTTACCATCAGTAATTGTTGATAAATGTTCTCGTATTCTCAAATTGATATCTCTAGTGGTCATCCCTACGTACCGGAGATGACATGAAACACATGTCAAGAGATATACCACAAAATTAGACCTACAGTTCAAACAGCTCTTAATGGAGAACTGTGCACCTGTGGTTTCAGACTTAAAGGTGTCTGACACAATCACTGTCTCACACGGACATCATTTGTTACTGCCACACTTAAACATGCCCCTATGAGCTAACCAAGAGCTACCAAATGGTGCTTCAGTGGGTAATTGCGAAGGGGAGACCAGATTACCTAGAGTCATCGTTTTCCTGTATGAACACCTAATACCAGTGTCAACACATTTTACCAAGCCATCGTCAGCAGCTAGCATATTAAAGTGCTTTTTGACTATTTTACATATCTCATGATATTGATCACTGTAGGTGGTAACAAAAGTGACACCATCATGTCTCTCTTTATTTTTATATCTTGATTTTGTCTGCAACAGAGACTCCCTATTTAAGGCACTGGTCTCCTTCTCAGCTCTGTTGATAATGTGAGGTGGATAACCTCTTTGCAACAGGCGATTTCTTAGGGAGACCGATTCCTTTACGAAAGTATCCGTATCTGTGCAATTGCGTTTAAGCCTGACAAATTGGCCTTTGGCCACCGCATACGGGACATGACGGGGGTGACAACTCTTCACATGTAATACGGTATTACCCGCTATTGGCTTCCTGAAGATAGTTGTCAATATATTCCCCTCATTATCACCTGTAAGGGTCAAATCAAGGAAATTGATGCTTTTGGTGTCAGTTTCAAAAGTAAAGCACAGGCCACAATCATTATTATTCAAATATTGAATAAAATGTTCAACAGTGCCCGTGGGTTCACTCCATACGAGCAGCAGATCGTCAATGAAGCGTTTGTAAAATACAATAAATTCCCTGAAGGGGTCCATATCTCCATAGATGTGAGACCGCTCCCACCAACCCATATAAAGGTTGGCGTAAGAGGGAGCAAACTTTGCTCCCATAGCAGTCCCACATCTCTGGAGATAAAAGACCCCCTCAAAGGAAAAATAATTGTGAGTAAGCAGAAAAGAATTGACCTGTATGATATATTCCTTTAGATCAAAAGAGTAAACTGAATCCCTGTCCAGAATAAACCTTAAAGCATGTAGCCCTTTGCTATGTGGAATCAAGGAATACAAAGCGGTCACATCAATAGTCAACCAAGAGTATGTATTAGTATCTCACGATATATTCTTAACCACATTGAGTACATGTTTAGTGTCTTTTAGAAAGCTAGGTAGCTTAGATACAAATTGATTCAGGATCCCATCTAACCATTCGGACAAGTGTTCAAAAAGTGAGCCGATACCACTAATAATGGGACGGCCTTTTACATTTGTTGTACTTTTGTGCACTTTCGGCAAATGATGAAAGATGGGAACCACTGGTTTTTCCACCATTAGATAGTCAAAAGTGTCTCTGTCAAAAAAAACCTTCTCCAAACCTTCATCAAGTAAGTGGGACAGCTGTCTCTTATATTTAATGGTAGGGTCACCAGGAAGTATTTCATATGTCTCACATTCATGTAACTGACGTAATGCTTCATCAACATAATGTTGTCTATTTAAAACAACCACGGACCCTCCCTTGTCCGCACTTTTTATCACAATGTCACGATTGGCCTTAAGCTCCCTGATAGCCTGTCTCTGTTTATAAGTAATGTTCTTAGGGGTCTCATCAATGGTATAGTTCAGAACCCGCAAGTCTCTCTCAACTCTCTTATAGAAAGTTTCTAGTGTAACACCTCGGTTCTGTATAGGATAGAACCGGGAAGGATTCTTATATCCCTTCACACAATTGATCTCTTCAGAGGAATCAAGCAGTGAGGCATTTTCATGCATTAAATCATCCATAGTGGTTACATCACAAAATTCCCTGAATGAGAGAGCTACTTGTGTAGATTCATAATCATTAGACAACCCAACAGCCCCTTCAGGCCTATCATTATCTGCATTTGCAAAATGTTTACGCAAAGTGATATTCCGTATTAGACGATTAACATCTAAAATGGTGGAAAATAGATTAAACCTAGAGCTAGGTGCAAAACTCAGACCCAAGCTTAAAACACTATACTGTGCTTCAGTTAAGGGATAATCTGACAGGTTAATTACATTGTGGGTTTGTACTTTGATTGAGGTTTGTTCCCTCTCAATTGATACCTGTCCTGCTGTGTCATGTTCACTCCCCCCACCCCCTTCGGCTCCAGGGGCATGGAAAAAACCTGCTCAATGGTATCTTGTGTGCTAGGTACATCTAACAACTGCTGCAATTCTGAAGGGACATACTTAGAGCCTGTATTTACTTTACCCTGTGTTTGTACTGTCTTGGCTCTTACTGCTGTGTCTGATGTATGCTGTTGTGGGATGGTGTAAGAGGCTGAACCTGAACCTAAACTTGAGTGGTTAACTTTCAGAATCCCTTGTCTGTTCCCCTGTGCTGAATATTCCCCAGAGGACAAATAGTCATCCCCTGATTCAGCATCAGTGTCTGAAAAAGTAATAGATTTATTAGTAGTTTGGCTATTATAATTACCACCTCTACCACCTCTCCCTCTGCCTCTACCTCGTCTATTCCTGGATCTACTTCTTCCCCTATATGATTGTCTCCTAAGGGTAGTTCTATCCTTTTTATTCCAAATAAAGACCAAATTATTATCATAATCTGATTGATCCTGCACATACTTAGAGTGCTTGGTCTCTATAATGGAATTTCTTACTTCAGCCACAGTTTTCTGTAAAAGAGTATCAGATTTCCCATAATAAATATCCATTAATCTCTTATTCATTTCTGATTGTAAAGTATCAATTTCTTTTCTAGTTGATATAAGGGAAGCATTTTTAAAAGTAACCAAAAGCAACATTAATCTTACAGAACATTCATTTAAGATATCATTCCATGAGTTCACAAAGTCAATATCATTATCAGTGACTTCAAAGGTGGGATATTTATTAATCCTTACACCCCTTGGGACAATTTTCAACTTTAGGTAGCGCTCAATAGTCCATATGTCCCATTGTAGCCTTTGTTCCCTTATAAGTAACTTCTCCATCTCATCAAAAAAGTGTCCCAGGAAATAATTATTTTTTGGCTGTAGAGAACACTTTCTCCACATCTCCACCTTGGCAATCCCTTGATGCAATGGGCAATAGAGAATAAAATCGGGTGCCTTCCATCATTGCTCCCGCCAGCACAACTTCAGCCTCAGTGATTCCTAATGCTGCCAGGGAATTCGAGGAATAAAGACGAGGAATTCGGAAACACTGGGTGAGAGGCTGTAGTCAATATATAAAAAGACTGACTCCCAGCTGATCGTGGTATAACGTTTATATTTCCTTCACAATATAGTTAAAGTGTAGAAAGCACACTGCAATATGACAAACAATATCATGGGGATAAAGAGAGTATGTACTCATATAGCGAGCATTTGATTCAACTTGCAGCAGAAAGATTCACCCCAGTCTCATCAAATATATATTATCAAGCAGGAATATTAAAGCCGGTATTTACCTTCGGCCGAGCGTCATGCTCTCCACCGCTTGACAAACTATTCCTCAGCTGTCTGACTTCAACTCAGAGTATGACCTGATTAACTATTGGGAATGATTATTTGGTATCTATGATCAATTGATATGTATATTTTTATATATATATATATATATATATATATATATATATATATATGTATGTATGTGTGTATATATGGTCCATATTTTACACTATATATATATATATTTTATATTATCTATGTTTTTGAGAAAAAATTATCTAATATTATTTTTTATTGGTAATATTTCATATTGATGATCAAAGCAAGCATCTCTTATATATATCAGTGCATGTACTGGAACTGATAGTTTAATTGTGGTGGGTCCATACTAAATGGTCTATGTATATATATCCTTCCATCTATCTAATTGCATCTACTTGGTTCTGTTCTGGCATACTATGCATCAACATGTAACTCTTTGGCATGCTATTGAGTTACAACTAAATTTATGTTTATCCTAGTATTCTGAAATAATGCATATGCAAGCGGATTATGTATAACAATAACAATACATGTTTTCTGAATATCTGCAAAAATTTTTTTTCGTGTTCTTAAAACACCTGGTGTTTATTTATGTATGTCTCTAATTTCATTAAATGAGGCAAAATTGTTTTTCTTCAGGTATATGATCTGCATGCATATGTATATGTTTTAAATCTTCATGATATGCTACTTCTATACAATTATTCTCCATATATGTGTATAATTATATGCATACGTGTATAGTCTTCACTCACTCCTATTTTAAAGTATACAACATTAATGATTAACAAGAACATTCAGTGGCTGTTCGTTAAAGTTTTACTATAAAGAGATAGTCACAAATATTGTAACTTATTTTGAATATCATTCCATAAGTTACTTTTTGTATGGGCATTTGAGGTTATTATGAGCATTTATAACAAGTGTTGTAAATATGTATTACAGTGATGTGTTAATAACAATGGTTTTGGACACTCCCACCTCCCCCTTTTTAATTAACCAATGGAGAGCCAAGGCCTCCTTTTTAAAGATGTAGATTTGGTTAGGAGATACAGCTATGAATAAGGCTTTCTAGCCGAAACGCGTAAGCTTGTCCTCTGTGGGATTGTGTCCTCATGTCCTGCTGGAGGGTGCCTCCTTTGCCTTTTAATTGATGAACAAATAAAGCATTGAAGTTTTAAAGAACAGTCTCTGCTATCCTTCGTTGTTTTGCTTATTCATTGCCAGAATAAGCAGAGACTGTGGCTTCCGGACCTCAGCTGTGTTTTACTGCACCTGCAATAGCCGCATCTGATATCGCCAACTCCGGCTCCTGTGATCTGGATGGTGATTGGGCCTGACTCCGTGATTCCTTGCACGTCATTGGCGGATGGGTTCCTGTGACGATCACCGCCGCACGCACCTGGTTTGCGATTGGCCTGACTACACACACATCTCTGAACCAGCCCCCTAACCACGTGGAGCTGGTTGATTTTGTCCCCCAGATGCCTAAGGAAAAGTTTGTCAAGCGGTGGAGAGCATGACGCTCAGCCGAAGGTAAATACCAGCTTTAATATTCCTGCTTGATAATATATATTTGATGAGACTGGGGTGAATCTTTCTGCTGCAAGTTGAATCAAATGCTCGCTATATGAGTACATACTCTCTTTATCACCAGGATATTGTTTGTCATATTGCAGTGTGCTTTCTACACTTTAACTATATCGTGAAGGAAATATAAACGTTATACTACTATCAGCTGGGGGTCAGTCTTTTTATATATTGACTACAGCCTCTCACCCAGTGTTTCCGAATTCCTCGTCTTTAAAAAAAATATATAGCCATGAAAATAGTAGATGATTTTTAAAACTACATAAAAATCTGAATTTACAACTCATTATTATATATATTCATGCCCTTTCCAAACTCACATAACCTATTTAAAATAAAATTTTTTAATTAAAACAGAATGCTAGCACCTAAAAAATATTCACTAAATATTGCCTAATTTTACAAGCTACTATTTCTATCTGACTTTTTGATTAGCTAAGAGTAGCAGTGATTGATGGCCCCCTAACATCAACAACCAATTTAGGGCTAGATTACAAGTGGTGTGCTAACTGTTGCACGTGAGCGATAAGGTTTTTTTGCGACACTTTGCACACATTAGAAATAGCGTGCATATTACAAGTTGAAAGTAAACTCGAGATAGCGCCTGTTACACTAAAAAGCTGCACAACACACATCAAAATTACATTTAAAGGTACAGTTACACTCATAATAACACTGTTTAATAAAAATTATTTTAAAAAATATTGTATAGGGGGGGAACTTCCGGGCGGCGGCCATGACAGGTCGCAAGATTGTTTACTGCACCGCACCTTAGAGCTACTTTGATCATAAATCTATTTTCATTGTTCCAACGAGCAGTACTTACTACTGAATTCTGTACCGCAGAGAAAGCCCTTTCGAATGATCTACATATTTCTTAGGTGTCAGTTCCAGTCTACCGGAGAATTTCTACAGGTTGCCGCCTACCACCTAAACCCCCCGGCTGAGAGCCCTCGTGGCCCAGTCGTTATAGTGCAGTGCCTTCTGCAAATCACTGCAAAATTTCCTACTACAGAGCTGTGAGCTGACTGTCCCCTGACACAAATAGACTCACCATGGAGGCCACTTACTTACTCAGCAAAATAAGTAGCTTACTCTCCAGCTATCAAGACGCTTTTTCAGACGCCATAGAGGAGGCATTATGCGCTTCGCCAGGCTCTCATGCAGCGAGCATCTCATTGAAGACTCCTAATAGCGAATCTGATGGCAATAGCAGAATTAAAACTATTGAGAAGCCCTATACTACCCCTCAGACAAACATTGCTAAGGAGACAGCTCCACGTACTATGGGGAGAGCCCCAGAAAGGGCCGTTCCTAAGGCAAACAGAGGACCCTCTCCAACACCTAACTCTGGATATACAAATATAGCAAAGATCTTTAATGGCAAAATAGAAGTTTCTGGCGGGTTGCCGGGCATTACCGATACTCCAACGTACCTTACCATAACCTCGAGGAAAGATCCCGCTACAGTGACTCACTCAGATTTGTGCCATGTTGCGGCTGTCCAAAAACGTTACAATGATCAGAGACTATCATCATCTACACTCCGCTGGTGGCTCGGCTCTGCCGGCTTTACCAGCGCAGATACTGACGATCATATCAAGGATCAGAAGAGGGGCACATATGGGAAGTCGGCTGTTGAGCGCAGTAACTCTGTGTTACCAAGAGCTGATGGCAGCTTCGGTAGGGGCGTAAAGTTCAGTGAGACTGCAAAACCTAGGATAAGTAAAGTTACCCAAGGCTCAGCTCATATGTATATGGAGACTGGAGAGAAGGCTTACTACGCATCAGAAGGTATTGCCTTGCGCCTAGGAATAGGCTGAAAATGTTCCAACGCTACACCTAAAGGTCCTTAGGATTTCTTCAAATCTAGAGGGCTGGCTGTTATATATTATAATATCTCATCACCTAACTCTGACCGCTTTTGTTTAGTGGGGCATTATTTTCATGAAGACTGCTCTTGCACGAATACATATGCCTGCGCTAAGGTTTATTCAAGTTTGTATGTTCATTGCACTATCAACTTTCCTGAGAAAACTGTTTCTAGATACGAATGCTTTGTTTCTTTATTAGTTACAGGTTCCTTTTGTTTTTTTTCCTTTTTTTTTTTTTTGCTGTTGGTGTGTTTTTCATTTAAATTGTTGAATTCTCTGGCGCACCTATACTGACCTTATTATGGGTTCCCCCTCATAGTTTAGTTCTTTTTTTACTGCCCATCTGAGATTGCATCATAAGGGTAACCAAAATTGAGATCCTCTATTCTCACTATTAGAGTTTAAATTGGCACCGCTTACGGCCGGAGCAGTGTGCCCTAGACATATTCCTAATTTGAGGATTGATAACCATGCACTAGTGCACAGAGGTAACCCTTGAAATCTGTTAACCACGATAAAAAAAATGAGCAGGCAGTATGCACAGCGTGACTCTCAGGACTTTATGTGCACGGAGCTCCCACGAACAAGAAATTTAACAACTGTCTGACTTTTTTAATCCTCTATGCAAACACAGTAAAAGTATTGAAGATCTTCAAATCATACTTTCCTACCAGAATACAGATCCTGTAAGCCCTATAACCTATGTTATTGAATAATGGTGATGTGCTTACACTGACTCCCATGTTTGCTATTCTTATTCACTATACTTGGTATGCTCTGAGATTTGCAGCTTCCGCTAGATAATGTACTGCCTCACAAGCAATTGTCAAATGCTTTAACAATGTTTAGACCCTATATACTAAGAGACAGCATATGTCAAATTATCTCCCATATTGAAGTATTAGTCAACCCATTCCTAGCCTCCCTTAATACCTTTTTAATACCTTACCATTCCCAATAGGTATCCTTAGGATAACCAGAGTTCTCCATGGGGCATTCTATTTATTGTTATATTTATTGTCTCCTTTTTGCTGATATACTAGTTAGGGGATCATCAAATGTACTGCATTCACTAACCATGTTTAAATCAATATTGTATTGTAAGTAAGCTGGATCTACATATCTTTCCCACAACAGCATGGCCCAATAGTGCTTGATCATTATGTTTGGTTAGTAGGTCCTCTCTGAGTTGTCTGCCTTTAAAATGTAACTTCCAGAGACCTTTCCCATGCATTATATATTTGATCCAGGCTTTCCAGTTAATATTTACATAAATCTGCGCCTAAACTGTTATGAAAAGTAAAAATAAGGTCCAATATTTGAGGCCCAAGAGTGGTCTCTTCTCTTTCAAAACTACCCTCTGTCATTTACAGTTCCCAGGTTACAAGGGGGTCCAAAAGAGGCCTCAGATATTATGTAGGGGGTATGCAGTCCAACAGGCAAGGAATATGTATATCAATATTTCTGTCATGTCATATTAATTTAATCTGTATACTTTCTTTTTACACTAGCAGTAGGTATCAAGATGTATTCCCTTTATATTTTTCTTGTATTGACATGTTTTGTTGTATGCCTTGACATGGATCTCAATAAAAAATTAATAAAAAAAATAAAATAAAAATATTGTATAAAAAGTTATACGAGCTCAAAGACATGAGCCGTCAGGTGTTAGAAAAAAAAAAAGCAAAGGGCTTTAACATAGAGATACATACATACACATGTCTAAACATATTTATATATGTGTACATATGTATTCGACACCAGTGTTAACGATAAAACAAATCCTTTATTGAATCATGTAGATTAAAAGTACACAGCAATTTATGAACTGGCGTCACGGGCGCAGCACTGCAGGCTGTGACTACGTATATCCACCCGAAACGCGTAAGATGTGTTCCCTATAGGGGTTACTATCTCCAAAGATGTGGTAAAATTCCCACCAGCCAAGAAATAAATTAGCAAAGGAGGGGGCAAACTTTGCCCCCATGACGGTACCACATCTCTCGAGATAGTAAACATCCTCAAACTTAAAAAAGTTATGGGTAAGCAAGAACAGGACAACCCTGAGGATAAAGGTTTTAATTATCTCATTGTATTCTGTAAAATGGTCAAGAAAAAAGGTAATAGCCTCTATTCCTTTAGAATGGGGATACTAGAGTAAAGGGACACAACATCTACTGTTAACCTTTTAGAGGTTTTGGAGCATCGCAATTTATCAAGAACATTTAGAACATGCTTAGTATCCCTCACATATGAATGGAGTGAAATAACAAGTGGCTGCAAAATATGGTCCAGCCACTCTGACAGGTTAGTCCTTATTACATGCTGTAGTTCAAATGGTCGTGTTCTCCTGCCGGTCCTTTAGGGTACTCGGGATATTTAATATATTTGAGTATATATCCCTATATTTACAAAGCTTTCTGTTTTTGGGGCAAGTGGTCCTTTATAGAAATTTATAGAAGTATATATTGGTCTATTCTAAGCTGTATTATCTATTACCCCAAGATTCGTGAATGCATATAGTCATTTTAGTAATTCCAATACTTGTGTATACATATTGAAATTGGTTATTCCCTGTTCATATCTATATAACTGTAACTTTTAAATCAAATTTTGTAATTTGCAATATTAGATTTGATATGTAATCACTCTTTGTTTATCTAAGAGGCGTGCAGTACACACCTCTGGGGGATGGGTATGTGTTACTATGTTTGATTGGATATAGTCATGGAGGCGGTTTGTTTTTTAACCAGTCATATTTGTTTATGTGATTTTTAAGCAGGTGTGAGGTTCAGCACTGCAGGCTGTGACTACTGATATCCATCCGAAACGTGTAAGCCTGTCAATGCTGCACCTGTGACACCAATTCATAAGTTGCTGTGTACTTTTAATCTACATGATTCAATAAAGGATTTGTTTTATCGTTAACACTGGTGTCGGATTTATCCCACTTCTTAGTTTCTACGTTTACAGTTTATCCAACGCTGTTGCTGGTGATAGGAGCGGATCCTTATCCATATACGGGCTGGAGGAGAGATCACTCTGGAGGTGACGAAGGGGTAACGTGAACACTGTGTGGAGTTTGTGGAGCCTACCGGAGAGGTCCTGTGAGCTGCATTATTGGAAGTGAGAGAGACATTGTCCCAACTTCGTTTGCAGCATAGGATGTATGACCGTGTTCTGAGTCACTCTGGACTACAATGAAAAGGCATGAACTGCGACCCTGGTGAGTTACCCTTTGCCTACCATAAGCCTGCTAAGGACTTTTGATCTTTAGTGCACATATCACTGTGTGCCATATATTATACACCACTGACATTTCTGAGTTTCTGGGTATCTCTTGTTTGTTTGTTGTACATATGTATTTACAGACATATATACTCATAAATATATATGTATACATATATATAAGTGAATTGAAGCTCTCAAGTAGCTTAAAACATTAAAAATTATATTAATGCAATATTCATAATTAATAAAGTGTATAACTGTGTTTGTACTGTAAATATTTTACATTCCACTGTTCTTCACATAAGGGAATAAGTTCTAAGTATTTTTAAATTCATATACCTATATATAATCATCACGTTGTGTGAACACTTTTTACTTTCAATTTGTAAACAGGCGCACTACCCAACAGACGCCAAAAGCTTACTTCTAGCAAAGTTAATGTGCGAGTGTGAGCGCTAATTTACACTCCACTTGTAATCTAGCCCTTAATTGTTGCTATAGGGTATTTGTTATTGACGTGACAATTACCTAGTAGCTCAACAAACACTTTATTTGTAAAAGGAGGTTTTCAAGCTTCAAATAATGAGCCTCACATACCTCTGTGTATTGTGTGGGACAAGAGAGAGGAGAGCTCACTCTCTAATATTTTGTCCCAGATCCATATTTTTCAGGTGATCATTTTTTCCATGATGATCTTGTCGTGTTTTGTCTTATAAAAAACAAAACAAGCTAAATTGATGCATTTTGGTGATTATATGTGGGTGATAGAGTTTGTTTTAGAGCCCATGGTAACCTATGTCACCTTATAACCAGATGACATACCTTAATTTAAAATGTAATCTCTTTTCAACTGTGTTTGTGGGTGGGGTGTATGCAGACGTTTATGTATATGAGTTAATTTGGAACCACTATCCCCCATATACAACCAGTAATTATCACAAGGCGCAAGAGACCTCTCAATGGGAATAGGGGTTCCCCTCTTTCTATAATGGGCTTTATGATGCTCTTTGTAGGATATATGAGTACACACTAGTGGTCAGTGGTCAGGTGATAACCATTTAGAATTATAATTATCTGAAAATTAGAGACACATTAGAGGCGGCATGTTGAATCATTAAAAAAACGGAATAATTTCTTTAAAGTAAGAGTTCTTATTCCCCTCAAGCTAAATCTGAGGGGAAGATATAGGGCTACAACATGTGCCTTGTGTCCAATGGGTCAAGTGATCACAGTGGTCACATGAATGATTCTAGTTGGAAAATTAACCCATCATTCTAAATAGGAGTCACCTTTCCCTATAGGTATAACTGAATAGGAGATATGGACTCCACTAGAGCCCTCCTCAACCTCCACTTTTTAACAGTTGATTGCATTATTTTACATTTTTGTGGAGATCACCTATCACCAAGAAGAACTCTTTCAAATGAGGAGTCACATGTCCCTTTGTGTTAAACATGGATTGATGTATGAGCTCTGGAAAAGGACCATCAATTCAAATGATAAGCAGGGAGGAGTGTCTCTGTCTCTGGGAACTGTCTGTAATGTCATCACATCCTTCTTGATGATGTCACAGGCTTTGAGGAAACTTGCTACTGCTTGTAAATAAAAAAGGAACATAAGGTATCCTTTACATTCTAGAAAGCACAGAAATAGAGGAACGCAGAGGACAACTCAGACACATCCTCAACACCAGGCAAATAAATTGTACAGTCTTAGCAGTCCTTCACACCATGTTAAATTCAAATTTGCATTTCATAATCCGGTTCCCATAGCTTTTATATAAATGTACAAAGTACAATACTGAATATGTTGTTTTTTGAAATTAGCTTGTGTTGCATTCAATTTTACATAGTGTATCTGCAAGGTTATGTATGTAATTGAGATATGGATACTTATGCAGTCAGCGTGGGGGAGTTCAGTAAGATTGTCCAAGTAATGACACGGTTATGTACATAGATACTGGCAAGGCCACAAGGTAGGCTGCAGGACCGGTAAGGAATCAGGAAAAACAGTTAAAAGGTAACAAAAGGCCTCAGGTGCAGGCTCAGGTAGCACAATTACAGGCTCAAGTAGCACTGGTGAAGACTCAGGTACAGGCTCAGGTAGCTCACACTCCTGTAGCGCAAGTGCAGCCTTGCGTAGAAGAAGGTGCAGGCTCAGGTACTGACTCAGTTAGCACAGGTGAAGGCTCTGGTAGTACATGTGCAGGCTTAGGTAGCAATGGTGCAGGTTCAGGTAGCACAGGTGTAGGCTCTGATAGCACATGTGCAGGCTTGTGTAGCAATGGTACAGGCTCAGGTAGCACAGGTGTAGGCTCTGGTAGCACATGTGCAGGCTCATGTAGCAAAGGTGTAGACTCATGTAGCTAAGGTACAGGCTCAGGTAACAGTAGATGAGGATGGATAAAGATAGTCCATAGAGTTCAACCTATACAGATACAAACCTGATTTACAATAAAGAAGGTGTCAATTGAACTTACATTAAACAAGTTAGTGAATTCCGTTTTTAGCCAGTCTAAGGTATTGGCAGTCACTACCTCCTTAGGGAAGGAGTTCTACAATTTTAATGTTCTTAATAGTGAAAAAATATTGCTGGAGATTAATTCTCCTTACCTTTAGCATAAAAGTATGACCTTTTGTCGCAAACAACTGCCTTAGAATAAACAGTGCTTCTGTCAAGTCTCTATATGGGCATTAAATAAAAGTAATCATATCACCTCTGAAGCACCTTTTTTCTAGAGTAAACAGACCCAATTTGGCTAATCTCTCCTTATGGTTTAAAGTCTTAATTCCCCTTATTAATTCTGTGTCACTCCTCTGAATTTCTTCTAATTCTGCTATGTCCTTTTATTAAAATTGGTCCCCAGAACTGCACTCCATACTAAAAAAAGAGGTTGTACAAAGGACTTATAAGGCAACAGAATTATCCTTTCTTCCCTTGCATCTATGCCTCTTTCATACAGACCAGTATCTTATTAGCCTTAGAAACATTGCACACCCATTCTAAGCTTGTTATGTATAAGTATGCCTAGACCCTTTTCCTACTCTGTTTTGCCAAGTCTAGTCCCATTTAAATAATTGAGATAATAGTAGAGATGCTTGGTTTCAGGAAGAGGGTAAGCATACACAGGTATCACCTTAGAGATGCTTGGTTTCAGGAACAAGGTAAGCATACACAGGTATCACACCAGAGATACTTGGTTTCATAATTAAGGTGATCATACACTGGTATCACAGCAAGGGTGCTTGGTTTCAGGATCAAGGTGAGCATACACCGGTATCACAGAAAGGGTACTTGGTTTCAGGATCAAGGTGAGCATACACTGGTATCACAGGAAGGGTACTTGGTTTCACGATCAAGGTGAGCATATACCGGTATCACAGCAAGGGTACTTGGTTTCAGGATCAAGGTAGACATACACAGGTATCACTGCAGAGGGGCTTTGTCTCAGAAGCAAGGTAAGCATACACAGGTATCACAGCAGAGATGTTTGGTTTCAGTAGTAATGTAAGCATACACAGGTATCACAGCAGAGGTGCTTGGCTTCAGAAGCAAGGTAAGCATACACAGGTATTACAGCAGGGGTGCTTGTCTTCAGAAGCAAGGTAAGCATACACAGGTCTCACAGCAGAGATACTTAGCTTCAGGCAAATGGAAGGTATGCACAGGTACAATTGTCCAATTACATTTGAGCTCCTAAAATAAGTGACTGTGAATGAAAATGGTTGCATTTCCTAAACGTTTTATACAATATTTTTGTTCAACCCCTTGAATTAAAGACGAAAGTCTGCACTTCAGTTGTTTCATTTCAAATCCATTGTAGTGGTGTACTGAGCCAGAATTATGAAAATGGTGTCAGTGTCCAATTATTTCTGGACCTAACTGTATAGTGATATAGTGCTGTGTTAATAGAGTGTCATAAGGTACAGTATGCTACTTGTATATAGCATGATCATATGGTCATGACAGTAACTCTATGCAATACTGTCAATTTTCTGTGAATTGTAAAAAAAAGAAGATCTTTTTACTTACCCAGCAATGTCATACACACTGACAAAATATAAAACAAGAATTAAAAAATAAAAAAGCAAACATTGTTTGAATGGCAGTCACCCAGCAAACATTAAGCAGGAAATGTATAATTTAATGATGCCTATCAAATAGGGAAGTATGATATGAGTAATAAGTATTCATAAAGAATAAGTATTCCTTTAATGATGCATATAGAATGATCACAAACCATTTGACTCCCATTGAATACTTCACTATTTCAACATCCCTTAGTCACTAAAGCAAAAAGTATTCTTGGTTGGATTTCTACCTAGGGATAGATCTCTTGCTAGTGACCAGTCCCTCACACTCACACAAGCTGAGCCCCTCTTTATTGACATGGTACAACCCTAGTCACAATAAAATAGCTCTCAACCACCCTGTTTCTCACTTTTCAGAGCTCTAAATATGAAACTCAACCTCTCTCTCTCAACCTGGACAACTCACTGCCATTGGCTGTGTCCATCTCATTCAGACTTTCACTGGCACAGCCCATCTCACTATTTCCCTTGTTAAACCCCTCACAGCCTATGCCCCTCCCATTCTTCACAAAATGATCATATTAATAAATATAGACAGAAACATCTTAGAATGTACTGACCTGACTATGTAATTGGTGCCCTAATAATCAGAAATGTTGACAGATTTTTGTTTTACCATAACAAATAGATATATAAAAGAAAAGCTTTAACAAATATCATATATATATATATATATATATATATATATATATATATATATATAACATAATTTATGTAAGAACTTACCTGATAAATTCATTTCTTTCATATTGGCAAGAGTCCATGAGCTAGTGACATATGGGATATACAATCCTACCAGGAGGGGCAAAGTTTCCCAAACCTCAAAATGCCTACAAATACACCCCTCACCACACCCACAATTCAGTTTAACGAATAGCCAAGCAGTGGGGTGATAAAGAAAGGAGTAGAAAGCATCAACAAAGGAAATTTGGAAATAATTGTGCTTTATACAAAAAATCATAACCACCATAAAAAGGGTGGGCCTCATGGACTCTTGCCAATATGAAGAAATTAATTTATCAGGTAAGTTCTTACATAAATTATGTTTTCTTTCATGTAATTGGCAAGAGTCCATGAGCTAGTGACATATGGGATATCAATACCCAAGATGTGGAGTCTTCCACTCAAGAGTCACTAGAGAGGGAGGGACTAAAACAAAAACAGCCATATTCTGCTGAGAAAATAATCCACAACCCAAAAATAAGTTTATTTTCACTTTTGAAAGAAAAAAAAACTTAAATCAAAAAGCAGAAGAATCAAACTGAAACAGCTGCCTGAAGAACTTTTCTACCAAAAACTGCTTCCGAAGAAGCAAATACAAAAAAATGGTAGAATTTAGTAAATGTATGTAAAGAGGACCAGGTGGCTGTTTTGCAAATCTGATCAACTGAAGTTTCATTCCTAAAAGCCCATGAAGTAGAGACTGATCTAGTAGAATGAGCTGTAATTCTCTGAGGCGGGTTTTGAAGCTTGATGAATCAAAAGTTTCAACCAAGAAGACAAGGAAACAGCAGAAGCTTTCTGACCTTTCCTAGGACCAGAAAATAAAACAAATAGACTAGAAGTCTTCCTGAAATTTAGTAGCTTCCACATAATATTTCAAAGCTCTTACCACATCCAAAGAATGTAAGGATCTCTCCAAAGAATTCTTAGGATTAGGACATAAAGAAGGGACAACAATTTTTCTACTAATGTTGTTAGAATTCACAACCTTAGGTAAAAATTGAAAAGAAGTCCGCAAAACTGCCTTATCCTGATGAAAAATCAGAAAAGGAGACTCACAAGAAAGAGAAGATAGCTCAGAAATTCTTCTAACAGAAGAGATAGCCAAAAGGAACAACACTTTCCAAGAAAGTAGTTAATGTCCAAAGAAAGCATAGGTTCAAATGGAGGAGCCTGTAAAGCCCTCAGAACCAAATTAAGACTCCAAGGAGGAGAAATTGACTTAATGACAGGCTTAATACAAACTAAAGTCTGTGCAAAACAGTGTATATCAGGAAGTATAGCAATTTTTCTGTGAAATAAAACAGAAAGAGCGGAGATTTGTCCTTTCAAGGAACTTGCAGACAAACCTTTATCCAAACCATCCTGAAGAAAATGCAAAATTCTAGGAATTCTAAAAGAATGCCAGGAGAAACTATGAGAAGAACACCATGAAATGTAAGTCTTCCAAACTCTATAATAAATCTTTCTAGAGACAGATTTACGAGCTTGTAACATAGTATTGATCACTGAATCAGAGAAACCTCTCTGGCTTAGAACTAAGCGTTCAATTTCCATACCTTCAAATTTAATGATTTGAGAACTGATGGCAAAAACGGACCTTGAGATAGTAGGTCCGGATGTAACGGAAGTGGCCAAGGCGGGCAACTGGACAACCGAACCAGATCCGTATACCAAAACCTGTGTGGCCATGCTGGAGCCACCAGCAACACAAAAGACTGTTCCATGATGATTTTGGAAATCACTCTTGGAAGGAGAACTAGAGGCGGGAAGATGTAAGCAGGTTGATAACACTAAGGAAGTGTCAGCGCATCCACTGCTTCCGCCTTAACATCCCTGGACCTGGACAGTTATCTGGGAAGTTTCTTGTTTAGATGAGAAAACACATCTGGATGGAGAGACCACTCCCCTGGATGAAAAGTCTGGCGGCTGAGATAATCCGCCTCCCAATTGTCTACACCTGGGATATGTACCGCAGAGATTAGACAGGAGCTGGATTCCGCCAAAGCAAGTATCCGAGATACTTCTTTCATAGCTTAGGGACTGTGAGTCCCACCCTGATGATTGACATAAGCCACAGTTGTGATATTGTCTGTCTGAAAACAAATGAACGGTTCTCTTAGTAGAGGCCAAAACTGAAGAGCCCTGAAAATTGCACGGAGTTCTAAAATATTTATTGGTAATCTCGCCTCTTGAGATTTCCAAAACCCCTTGTGCTGTCAGAGACCCCCAAACAGCTCCCCAACCTGAAAGACTTGCATCTGTTGTGATCACAGTCCAGGTTGGGCGAACAAAAGAAGCCCCTTGAACCAAACGATGGTGATCTATCCACCATGTCAGAGAGTGTCGTAATTGATTCAGCATACAAGGCTGAAGAGGTCTCGTGAAAATGAGCAAAGGGGATTGCGTCCGATGCTGCAGTCATGAGACCTAAAACTTCCATGCATATGGCCACTGAAGGGAATAACTGAGACTGAAGGAGCCGACATGCCGCGACCAATCTTAAACGTCTCTTGTCTGTTAGAGACAGAGTCATGGACACTGAATCTATCTGGAAGCCTAAAAAGGTGACCCTTGTCTGAGGAATCAAGAAACTTTTGGTAAATTGATCCTCCAACCATGTTTCCGAAGAAACAACACTAGTTGATTTGTGTGAGATTCTGCAGTACGCAAAAAACTGAGCTAGTACCAAGATAACGTCCAAATAAGGAAACACCGCAATACCCTGTTCTCTGAATACAGAGAGTAGGACACCCAGAACCTTTGAAAAAATTCTTGAAGCGGTTGCTAGGCCAAATGGAAGAGCAACAAATTGGTAATGCTTGTCTAGAAAAGAGAATCTCAGAAAATGATAATGTTCTGGATGAATCGGAATATGAAGGTATGCATCCTGAAAGTCTTTTGCAGACATAAAATGTCCTTGCTGAACAAAAGGCAGAATAGTCCTTATAGTCACCATCTTGAAAGTTGGTACTCTTACATAACGATTCAAAATTTTCAGATCCAAAACTGGACTGAATAAATTTTCCTTCTTTAGGACAATGAATAGATTTGAATAAAACCCCAAACCTTGTTCCAGAAGAGGAACTGGCATTATTACCCCTGAAGACTCCAAGTCTGAAACATACTTCAGGAAAGCCTGAGCTTTCACTGGATTTACTGGGATACGTGAGAGAAAAAATCTTCTCACAAGAGGTCTTACTCTGAATCCTATTCGATAGCCTAGAGAGACAATGCTCTGAATCCATTGATTTAGAACAGAATTTATCCAAATATCTTTGAAAAACCTTAATCTGCCCCCTACCAGCTGAGCTGGAATGAGGACCGCACCCTCATGCGGACTTAGGGGCTGACTTTGGTTTCCTAAAAGGCTTGGATTTATTCCAATTTGAGGAAGGCTTCCAATTGGAAGCAGATTCCTTGGGGGGAGGATTGAGTTTTTGTTCCTTATTCTGATGAAAGGAACGAAAACGGTTAGAAGCCTTAGATTTACCCTTAGGCGTTTTTATCCTGAGGCAGAAAAAACTCCCTTTCCCCCAGTAACAGTTGAAATAATAGAATCCAACTGAGAACCAAATAAATTATTACCTTGGAAAGAAAGAGATAGTAATCTAGATTTAGATGTCATATCAGCATTCCAAGATTTAAGCCACAAAGCTCTTCTAGCTAATATAGCTAAAGACATGGATCTAACATCACAAATAAAATGAATAGCATGTTGCAGTAAGCGAATAATGCTAGATATGTCAGAATCCAATTCATGTTGTGCTAAATTCTCCAACCAGAAAGTTGATGCCACCGCAACATCAGCCAAAGAAATTGCAGGTCTGAGAAGATGACCTGAATATAAAAAGGCCTTCCTTAGATAAGATTCAAGCTTCTTATCTAAAGGATCCTCAAAGGAAGTACTATCTTCCATAGGAATAGTGGTACGTTTAGCAAGAGTAGAAATAGCCCCATCAACTTTGGGGATCTTTTCCCAAAACTCTATAGATTTTGTTGGCAAAGGATACAATTTTTAAACCTTGAAGAAGGAATAAAAAGAAGTACCTGTCTTATTCCATTCCTTAGAAATCATATCAGAAATAGCCACAGGAATAGGAAAAAAAACCCTGGAGAAACCACAGGAGGTTTAAAAACAGCATAAAAACGTTTATTAGACTGAACGTCAAGAGGACTGGTTACCTCAATATCCAAAGTAATTAACACTTCATTTAATAAAGAACGCATGTACTCAATTTAAAATAAATAAGTAGATTTGTCAGTGTCAATGTCTGAGGAGGATCTACTGGTCATTTGAAATTTCATCAGCTAAATGAGAAGTTTTAAAAGACCTTTTACGTTTATTTGAAGGTGAAAATGCAGACAAAAGCCTTCAGAATAGAATCAGATACAAATTCTTTAAAATTTACAGGTATATCATGCACATTAGAAGTTGAAGGAACTGCAACTGGCAATGTACTATTACTGATGGACACATTATCTGCATGTAAAAGTTTATCAAAACAACTATTACAAATGACATTCAGCGATATAATTTCTACAATTTTATAACTAATGACTTAGCTTTGGTAGAACCGATGTCAGGCAGTAATGTTCCAGCAGAAGCTTCTGAGGCAGGATCAAAGTAAGACATCTTGCAAAATGTAAGAGAAAAAACAACATATAAAGCAAAATTATCTATTTCCTTATATGACAGTTTCAGGAATGGGAAAAAATGCAAATAGCAAAGCCCTCTGATATTGAAAAAATCAAGAGGCAAACATCAATGGGGTATTGAAATAATGAAAAAGTTTGGCGCCAAGTATGACGCACAACGTAACTAAAACTTTTTTGGCGCCAAAAAAAATCGGGCTTCAACAATGCTGAGAAGCGCATATCAACGTAGAAATCTTAGCACAAACTTACTTCACCACCTCCATAGGAGGCAACGTTTGTAAAACTGAATTGTGGGTGTGGTGAGGGGTGTATTTGTAGGCATTTTGAGGTTTGGGAAACCTTGCCCCTCCTGGTAGGATTGTATATCCCATATGTCACTAGCTCATGGACTCTTGCCAATTACATGAAAGAAATATATATATATATATAAAAAAAATGTATATGTATATATATATATATATATATATATATATATATATATATATATATATATATATATATATATATATATATATATATATATATAAAGTAGTTTCTATTTTATTGTGCAGATAATGGGCAGACACCTGTAAAAAAAAAGAGAAACACCCCCCCAACAGTAAAATCCACTACCACTTATAAGTGTTTTAATCATTTTATTATTACCCAGGAAGGAATGGTAATTCTCTGCAGGTAGTAAAACTTACCTGTTCTTCACTGTTCTATTCATTTTAGCCTTCAAGCATACGCAACACTGAAGCCTCAGTTCTTTACAGAAATGATCACTGTAGAAAGAAGTGACATTATGTATGTGCATTAAAGGAACATTAAACACTTTGAGATGGTAATATAAAATAATAAATCACATATATAAAAAGACAGTTGCAATATACTTCCGTTATTTATTTTGTCCCCTTTTCCTGTAATTCCAAATTGAAATTGTGAGCTTTTATTTTCCTGTTAGAAATGGAATTGCAGAACACTGTTATATACCACACAGCCATTGGCTGAACTCTCTAGTGACCTATGTATACTTGTCCCTAGAAGGTAACCTAAGTTACAACATGGCCGCTCCCATTGTTTTAAAGACACTTAAACTTTACACTTATTTTGTCAATATTTAAACAGCTATTAAAGCTTTAAAAAACACATCTACATGTTTTTCTCAGACTAATCTTTTCTTTGAATGCATCATTCTATCTAGCATTTATTTAGGCCTAGATTTAGAGTTCGGCGGTAAAAGGGCTGCTAACGCTCCGCGGGTTTTTTTCTGGCCGCACCATAAATTTAACTCTGGTATCGAGAGTTCAAACAAATGCTGCGTTAGGCTCCAAAAAAGGAGCGTAGAGCATTTTTACCGCAAATGCAACTCTCGATACCAGAGCTGCTTACGGACGCGGCCGGCATCAAAAACGTGCTCGTGCACGATTCTCCCATAGGAAACAATGGGGCTGTTTGAGCTGAAAAAAAACCTAACACCTGCAAAAAAGCAGCGTTCAGCTCCTAACGCAGCCCCATTGTTTCCTATGGGGAAACACTTCCTACGTCTGCACCTAACACTCTAACATGTACCCCGAGTCTAAACACCCCTAGCCTTACACTTATTAACCCCTAATCTGCCGCCCACGCTATCGCTGACCCCTGCATTACACTTTTAACCCCTAATCTGCCGCTCCGTAAAACGCCGCCACCTACGTTATCCCTATGTACCCCTAATCTGCTGCCCTAACATCGCCGACCCCTATGTTATATTTATGAACCCCTAATCTGCCCCCCACAACGTCGCCGACACCTACCTACACTTATTAACCCCTAATCTGCCGAGCGGACCTGAGCGCTACTATAATAAAGTTATTAACCCCTAATCCGCCTCACTAACCCTATCATAAATAGTATTAACCCCTAATCTGCCCTCCCTAACATCGCCGACACCTAACTTCAATTATTAACCCCTAATCTTCCGACCGGAGCTCACCGCTATTCTAATAAATGTATTAACCCCTAAAGCTAAGTCTAACACTAACACCCCCCTAACTTAAATATAATTTACATCTAACGAAATTAATTAACTCTTATTAAATAAATTAATCCTATTTAAAGCTAAATACTTACCTGTAAAATAAACCCTAATATAGCTACAATATAAATTATAATTATATTATAGCTATTTTAGGATTAATATTTATTTTACAGGCAACTTGGTATTTATTTTAACTAGGTACAATAGCTATTAAATAGTTAAGAACTATTTAATAGTTACCTAGTTAAAATAATTACAAATTTACCTGTAAAATAAATCCTAACCTAAGATATAATTAAACCTAACACTACCCTATCAATAAAATAATTAAATAAACTACCTACAATTACCTACAATTAACCTAACACTACACTATCAATAAATTAAATAAACACAATTGCTACAAATAAATACAATTAAATAAACTAGCTAAAGTACAAAAAATAAAAAAGAACTAAGTTACAGAAAATAAAAAAAATATTTACAAACATAAGAAAAATATTACAACAATTTTAAACTAATTACACCTACTCTAAGCCCCCTAATAAAATAACAAAGCCCCCCAAAATAAAAAATTCCCTACCCTATTCTAAATTAAAAAAGTTACAAGCTCTTTTACCTTACCAGCCCTGAACAGGGCCCTTTGCGGGGCATGCCCCAAGAAGTTCAGCTCTTTTGCCTGTAAAAAAAAACATACAATACCCCCCCCCAACATTACAACCCACCACCCACATACCCCTAATCTAACCCAAACCCCCCTTAAATAAGCCTAACACTAATCCCCTTAAGATCTTCCTACCTTGTCTTCACCATCCAGGTATCACCGATCCGTCCTGGCTCCGATATCTTCATCCAACCCAAGCGGGGGCTAGACATCCACTGAAGAAGTCCAGAAGAGGGTCCAAAGTCTTCCTCCTATCCGGCAAGAAGAGGACATCCGGACCGGCAAACATCTTCTCCAAGCGGCATCTTCCATCTTCTTCCATCCGGAGCGAAGCGGCAGGATCCTGAAGACCCCCAGCGCGGAACATCCATCCGGACCGACGACTGAACGACGAATGACGGTTCCTTTAAATGACGTCATCCAAGATGGCGTCCCTCGAATTCCGATTGGCTGATAGGATTCTATCAGCCAATCGGAATTAAGGTAGGAATTTTCTGATTGGCTGATGGAATCAGCCAATCAGAATCAAGTTCAATCCGATTGGCTGATCCAATCAGCCAATCAGATTGAGCTCGCATTCTATTGGCTGTTCCGATCAGCCAATAGAATGCGAGCTCAATCTGATTGGCTGATTGGATCAGCCAATCGGATTGAACTAGATTCTGATTGGCTGATTCCATCAGCCAATCAGAAAATTCCTACCTTAATTCCGATTGGCTGATAGAATCCTATCAGCCAATCGGAATTCGAGGGACGCCATCTTGGATGACGTCCCTTAAAGGAACAGTCATTCGTCGTTCAGTCGTCGGTCCGGATGGATGTTCCGCGCTGGGGGTCTTCAGGATCCTGCCGCTTCGCTCCGGATGGAAGAAGATGGAAGATGCCGCTTGGAGAAGATGTTTGCCGGTCCGGATGTCCTCTTCTTGCCGGATAGGAGGAAGACTTTGGACCCTCTTCTGGACTTCTTCAGTGGATGTCTAGCCCCCGCTTGGGTTGGATGAAGATATCGGAGCCAGGACCGATCGGTGATACCTGGATGGTGAAGACAAGGTAGGAAGATCTTCAGGGGATTAGTGTTAGGTTTATTTAAGGGGGGTTTGGGTTAGATTAGGGGTATGTGGGTGGTGGGTTGTAATGTTGGGGGGGGGTATTGTATGTTTTTTTTTACAGGCAAAAGAGCTGAACTTCTTGGGGCATGCCCCGCAAAGGGCCCTGTTCAGGGCTGGTAAGGTAAAAGAGCTTGTAACTTTTTTAATTTAGAATAGGGTAGGGAATTTTTTATTTTGGGGGGCTTTGTTATTTTATTAGGGGGCTTAGAGTAGGTGTAATTAGTTTAAAATTGTTGTAATATTTTTCTTATGTTTGTAAATATTTTTTTATTTTCTGTAACTTAGTTCTTTTTTATTTTTTGTACTTTAGCTAGTTTATTTAATTGTATTTATTTGTAGCAATTGTGTTTATTTAATTTATTGATAGTGTAGTGTTAGGTTAATTGTAGGTAATTGTAGGTAGTTTATTTAATTATTTTATTGATAGGGTAGTGTTAGGTTTAATTATATCTTAGGTTAGGATTTATTTTACAGGTAATTTTGTAATTATTTTAACTAGGTAACTATTAAATAGTTCTTAACTATTTAATAGCTATTGTACCTAGTTAAAATAAATACCAAGTTGCCTGTAAAATAAATATTAATCCTAAAATAGCTATAATATAATTATAATTTATATTGTAGCTATATTAGGGTTTATTTTACAGGTAAGTATTTAGCTTTAAATAGGATTAATTTATTTAATAAGAGTTAATTTATTTCGTTAGATGTAAATTATATTTAAGTTAGGGGGGTGTTAGTGTTAGGGTTAGACTTAGCTTTAGGGGTTAATACATTTATTAGAATAGCGGTGAGCTCCGATCGGAAGATTAGGGGTTAATAATTGAAGTTAGGTGTCGGCGATGTTAGGGAGGGCAGATTAGGGGTTAATACTATTTATGATAGGGTTAGTGAGGCGGATTAGGGGCTAATAACTTTATTATAGTAGCACTCAGGTCCGCTCGGCAGATTAGGAGTTAATAAGTGTAGGTAGGTGTCGGCGACGTTGAGGGGGGCAGATTAGGGGTTAATAAATATAATATAGGGGTCGGCGGTGTTAGGGGCAGCAGATTAGGGGTACATAGGGCTAACGTAGGTGGCGGCGATTTGCGGTCGGAAGATTAGGGGTTAATTATTGTAAGTAGCTGGCGGCGACGTTGTGGGGGGCAGGTTAGGGGTGAATAAATATAATACAGGGGTCGGCGGGGTTAGGGGCAGCAGATTAGGGGTACATAAATATAACGTAGGTGGCGGTCGGCAGATTAGGGGTTAAAAATTTTAATCGAGTGGCGGCGGTGTGGGGGGACCTCGGTTTAGGGGTACATAGGTAGTTTATGGGTGTTAGTGTACTTTAGGGTACAGTAGTTAAGAGCTTTATAAACCGGCGTTAGCCAGAAAGCTCTTAACTCCTGCTATTTTCAGGCGGCTGGAATCTTGTCGTTAGAGCTCTAACGCTCACTGCAGAAACGACTCTAAATACCGGCGTTAGAAAGATCCCATTGAAAATATAGGCTACGCAAATGGCGTAGGGGGATCTGCGGTATGGAAAAGTCGCGGCTGAAAAGTGAGCGTTAGACCCTTTATTCACTGACTCCAAATACCAGCGGGCGCCCAAAACCAGCGTTAGGAGCCTCTAACGCTGGTTTTGATGGCTACCGCCGAACTCTAAATCTAGGCCTTAGTGTTTAAGTTCCCTTTAAATAGATAATATACAGTTAAACTGGTTTCCCCTTAAAGTGTTTCCACTGACTTGTTACACCAGTTGCAGAGTTTAAAATACATTTGGAAATGCTGCTGTAGGTTTATTTTATATATGAAATTCTGAAACAACAATTCATTAAAATGGGCTGAGCTTCTAGTGATAACTTATCTTATCACTAAATATAAACATAAAAAAGGCTTTCTTATGTTATCTCTGGCTGAGACAATGGAAAATGTATATTTTAGTAACCTATATCTCAAACCTACTACAGCAGATAAAATAGATAATTGAGAGCACATTTAAGGGGAAAACATTTTACACTGTCCCTTTAGTGCAGCTTTTCTCTTTATATATTGTGTTGAAAATGATACCTAGGTAGGCTCAGGAGCCGATGATTGGTGGCTACACATATATGCCTCATAATATTGGCTTACCCAGTGCATTTAGCTAGCTCTTAGTAGTGCATGACTGCTTATTCAACAAAGGATACCATGAGAAAAAAGAAAATGAGATAATTTAAGTAAATTGGAAAGGTGTTTAATATGGTTTGATCTATTGGAATCACAGAAGAAAAATTTTGGGTTTCATGTCCCTTTTATTGAATCCTTTGATAACAGCACTGCAAATGATGTGTATACACAATAACTGTGCTGTTAAAGCCTAGTAAGTGCTACAAGCTGCTGACATGAATACATCTATTATCAAATTTTCTTGGTTGTTTTGTTATCTTTTGTTGAAAAGCAGGAAGGTAGATTTAGGAGTGTGCACATGTCTGCAGAACTATATGGCAGCAGTTTTGCAACAATGTAATACATTAGCAAGGGCACTAGATGGCAGCACTATTTCCTGTCATGTAGTGCTAAAAAATTAATAAACTGGAAACTTTTAAAAAATATTATTCTCTATCCAAGTCATCAATAATTTCCACTGTAGTTTCCCTTCTCAGCAGAAGACATAGATAAGAAGAAAATTTAATTTCCAACATGGTTGCACCAATTATTTTATAGAGGTATTTTATGGAAACTAAACCTTTACTTATATCTTCAATATTTAAACAATATAATTTTAAAAATACATCTACATTTTATTCTCAGACTAATCTTTACTTTGAGTTCAAAAATGTTAGTTAAGTTAGCATTTATGTACTGTTTAGTATCTCTTTAGCTTTATAAACCTGACTACTATTTGTTTTTGTCACATTCAGAGCAGGGTGAACTTGATTTACAAGGGGATCTACATAAATTAGAAGAATGGGTAGGTAAATGTAAAATGAGATTTAATATTGGAAAATGCAAGGTTCTACATTTTGGAAGTAAAAATAAGCAGGCAATCTATTATTTAAATGGGACTAGATTTAGCAAGACAGAGTAGGAAAGGGATTTGGGAGTAGTAATAGATAACAAGCTAAAGATGGATGCACAATGCAGGGCAATGTCTTCTAAGGCTAATACGATACTAGCATGTATTAAAAGAGGCATTGATGCAAGGGAGGAAAGCATAATTCTGTCACTATATCAATCCCTGGTAAGACCTCATCTTTAGTTTGGAGTGCAGTTCTGAGGGCCATTCTCAAAAAAAAAAATACATTGCAGACTTAGAAAAAGTTCAGAGAAGGGCCACAAAACTTGGCA
This sequence comes from Bombina bombina, assembly GCF_027579735.1. Lineage (NCBI taxonomy): Eukaryota > Metazoa > Chordata > Amphibia > Anura > Bombinatoridae > Bombina > Bombina bombina. The sequence goes on from NC_069508.1 coordinate 69,269,208, forward strand.
ATGGAGAAATTAAGCTATGAGGAGAGGTGAGCCAAACTGGGTCTGTTTTCTCCAGAAAAAAAGGTGCTTGAGAGGTGACATCAGGGGTCAAGTGTAGCGGGAACGCATAGGGAACGGAGGAGGAACTAAGTTCCCTCTGGACAGAGAAGAGAAACACCTCAGTAAACACTGCTGCTGCTGGTGGGAGGAGCTGGAACACAGCCTACCTAGAGGGATAGTGAGATCCTCTAGTAATGGGCAGTAACACTTCCTACAATACACTAAATGTAAGCCTGTCAGCGGCCCTGCTGTGTGATCACCCTGCAATGTGTGTAAAACATGGTACTTACATTTCTGTGTGCCGTGTTCTGGGGTTATTTAGCTCCCCTCAGCAGAAATAGGACTGTTGCACCTTAAGTAGGTGAGACTCTGTGAGAGAGGAGGATTCTCAGGCCCAAAGGCAACCATTCAACCCTTCATTGGATTTAATTTGCTTTCATTAACCAAAGTGTAAAGATTATATCCATATAAATACAGTGTGTGTGTATCAAACAATATTGTGAGGGGGGTTGGAAGTCTTGGTGAGTTCCCCCACTTTTTTGTTGTTGTAAGACTTTACCCCTGGGTGACATGATTATTTTATATAAATATATTCAAGGACCTTATACAGAGATAGCAAGAACATTGCTTGTGACAAGGGGTCACAATTTAAGGCCGGAGGAAAGGAGATTTAATCTCCAGCAACGTAAACATTTTTTCATTGTAAGAGCAATAAAATTGTGTAACTCACTACCTAGGAGGAAGTGAATGCTAATACCTTAAATACATTTAAAAATGGTTTAGATACATTACTGGCTAGAAACAGAATTCAGAGATATGATTGCTTGTGTTAAATGGGTCACCTTTTTTAAATGGGATTAATTTAAGATCGAATGGATCTTTTTTGTAAGTATATTACGATTTGCATAGGTTGAACTCGATGGGCTTCTGTCTTTTTTAAACCTTATCTACTATGTTACTATGTATTCATTTTATTATTATAAAGAGCACTCATTTATTGTTTTCAGACAATGCAAATAATAACAAAATAGTTGTTTTGTTTTACATACGCTTGAATCGGAAAGCACAAGTCTAATACATTAATTTCTTTCTTAGTGCTAGAAAAACAATGCTATAGAGTGACCACTAGATGGCAACAGAACGTCAGCAACAATGCAAATGTAAAATAAATGCTTTGGTTTTCAGTCTTACATCTGGTGCAGAACATTTTTATAGCAGGTCTGTCAAACTGAAATGATGTTGAAGGCTGTATTCCCAATGACTCACTTTAAAAAGGGCTGCAGTAATATTGTGATTACTCTGGTTAATATTATATGTATTTAAAGAATCAATACGGTTAAACTGTAAGTTAGCAAACAAATAGGCATTACACATAAATAATGAAACAGAACATCTAACATAACTAAAATAATCGCTTTTGTAACTCCATTTATTCATTCAAACCAGTCATCATTTCCTTTTATCCCTGATACTGCACATAGCCTTTATCTCATTCTATAATCAGATCTATCTTTCTGTCCTTATACTTAAATGTATTTTAAACAATCTCCCTCTCCCCACTTTTTTGAATCTAAAAGGCTTTTAGAATAGTCATTTTTATATTTTGAGAAACTGTTGTTCTATGACTACGTTTTTGTTTTTGTATTGGTGGTGGGTAAGTCATAGACCAGAGGGAAAAGTCTATATCAGTGAGAATTCTTCACTAGGTATTAGTCTTGGTCAAGTATGTTATTCTTGTTACAATATCAACTTAAAAAGGGACAGTAAACTATATTCATGTTTATCATATATATGAAAGAAAACTAGTTGAGATGTTAATTTTTTTTGCATTAAAAAAATACGTTACAACAGGAATTTTATGTCTGTGTTCCTTTGGTCTTTAAAAGGATATTAACCAGTATTGGTTTGTAATCTGTAGATGATTCTGGGATTTGGACCATTGATCCCCCCCACAGAGAGCAGTCTGTGCTTGAATTTATCACAAACTTTTCGTTTGGATTCCCTATCACATCACGTTTGTTATATGGGACTTTAATTCTTTCACTTTTTAGTTATTTATATATTTATTTTATCCGTTATTTACAATGGTTTTGTATTTTCTATTAAATTGTTTAACTATATTGGTATATTAATTAAGAATTATAGTTGTGCTATTGTTCAAGCTATTGATATTTTGAATATTATTATTAGCATTCTGACATAGGGCACCCCCTATCTCTCTAATATATTTGTTTGTAATATCACATTTAATCATGCCCTAACTCTCTAATATAGTATCTTAGCTCTGGAGATATTTTTGAAGTATTCAAAGCTATCTTGTATTTATGTAAATTTTATGTCTGAGTGTCATCTTAATCGTATTTAAAGACTTGGATTTTAGCCAAAAAGTGCTGCCTCATGAATAACTCTGCGGGAGTGAGCACAATTTTGTCTATAGGGCACACATGGACTAGCAGTTTCTTGTAGTAAAAAGCTATAAAAATGCTTTGAGATAACAGGAGGTCTGTAGTGATTTATAAACAGGCAACAAATTTGAGGTTTAAAGGTTATAAAGTAAATTAATATAACAATATTTTTTGTGCAATGCTGGGGAATGGATAGTAAAGACGTTATCTATATTTTTTTTTAAAAAAAATTATTAGAGTAGACTTTCCCTTTAAGAAGCAAGTTATTCTTGTTACAATATCAACTTAAAAGGGAAAGTAAACTATATTAGTGTTTCTCATGAATATGAAAGAAAACTAGTTAGTTAAGATGTTATATTTTTTTGCATGAGAAAAAGAACCATTATGAGAGAAAGTTGTATGTCTGTGTTCCTCTGGTCTTTCAAAGGATATTAATCAGTATTTGATTGTAATATAACATAATTATGTGTAAGTAAAAAAACAACGTTGTAATATTCTTTCAGCACCACTTTGGGCACTTGTTTTTTTTGCAAGAGAGCAGAATAAGCACGGTTGATATCTTAGCTTTGGAGATATTTTTGAAGTATTCATAGCTGTCTTGTATGTATGCAAGTTTCACATCTGAGTGTCATCTCAATGGTATTTGAAATATTAAACAGCATCTTTCAGAATCTACCATCACTAATTAAATCCAGAAATCTCTTTGCTTGCAAGACAGTAGGTGCACTATTTACTTTGTTTTAAAAAAAAATGTGTTTATAAAGCAAGAATAAGCTTTATTTGCAAGTCACTGTCCAGAATACTTTTCTCCATGCATGTATGCATCTATCTAGCTGTGATGCACTGATACTCACTTATGGCTGTATACTTTTAACTGTTTATGTCTTTTCACATTCTATGTAAATATTATTCATGCATATCAGTATATGCAAATTAATATAACCGAGGTATAACCTCTTTAAATACATAGTTTTGAATTTTACGTTTTGAAATATGAAGCTGTTTGGAGAAAAACAATTTAAAGGGATACTAAACCAAAATTGTTTCTTTCATGATTCAGGTAGAGAGCATGCAATTTTAAGCAACTTTCTAATTTACTCCTATTATCAATTTTTCTTCGTTCTCTTGCTATCTTTATTTAAAAAAAGAAGGTATCTAAGCTAAGGAGCCAGACAATTTTTGGTTTAGCACCCTGGAGAGCACTTGTTTAATGGTGGATGCATTTATCCACCAATCAGCAAGAACAACCCAGGTTGTGAACCAAAAATGGGCCAGCTTCTAAACTTATATTCTAGCTTTTCAAATAAAGATAGCAAGAGAATGAAGAACAATTGAGAATAGGAGTAAATTAGAAAGTTGATTAAAATTGCATGCTCTATCTGAATCATGAAAGAAATGTTTTGGGTACAGTGTCCATTTAAGATATGTTGCTGGGATTATTCTCCTCTATATTTTTCTTTCTATCTACAGTATCTCTATCAATCTATCTATCTATCTATCTATCTATCTATCTATCTATCTATCTCTATCCCTCTTTCTCTCTATATATCTTGCATACAAAATAACATTTAAAACTGTATTTATTTAGGAAAATGTGCATTGTTTTGATAAGTCTTTGGAATAATGTCTATCTTATAATTTCCAGTGGCCAGTTTGGGATAGGTATAAATGAATCAATCTTTGACAGAACAATGTTAATTAAAGGTTCTAGATTCAGTCTCTCCAGAGAGAAACACACTTTTGAGAGTTACAGCAAAAGATATCAAAAGGACATTGTGTAAAAATTATCAAGTGAAGCACAAAAATATTAGCGCTATTATGAGTTAAAGGGACATTCTACACCAAAATGTTTATTGTTTAAAAAGAAAAGTAATCCCTTTAATACCCATTCCCCAGTTTTGCATAATCAACACGGTTATATGAATACATTTTTTACCTCTGTGATTACCTTGTATTAGGGTGACGATATTGCCACTTTAAAAAGGGCCACATATGAAAAATACATATGTCAGGGCTGTTTAAAGAAATTTCTTGAATTATGTTCCATTATAAAAACCCTGACATATGTATTTTTCATGTGTCCCTTTTAAAAAAGTGACAATATGATCACCCTACCTTGTACATAAGCCTCTGCAGACTGCCCCCTTATCTCAGTGCTATTTACAGACTTGCATTTTAGCCATTTAGCCATTTTAGATTGACTATTATTCCAGGTATTTGGAGATTGCACCCTTGAATGAGATCACCAGTCAAGCCGTTATCACTTGTCTCAAGAGCTTGTTCGCCCGGTGAGGCAAACCAATGGAGTTAGTGAGTGATAACGGAATGCAGTTTGCTTCCATGGAGTTCAGTTCTTTCAACAGTGAATATGATTTTGTCCATTCTACGTCAAGTACACATTACCCGCAGGCCAATGGAATGGCTGAAAGGGCAGTTCAATTAACAAAGTTCATTTAGAAGCAATACCTAGCTCTCTTGGCTTATAGGGCGACTCCCATTCAAGCCCCAGGTTTTAGCTCGGCACAGCTGATGCTAGGACGTCAGATTCGCACCACTTTACCCTCTGTGGGTGTCTTCCAGCCAACCAGCTCTGTTCCTCGGGACGAGGTCCTTAGGAGGGATGTAGAGGCTGAAAGGGGTTATCAATTCTTCTACAACAGAAAACACTTTGTGAGGCCCTTGCAGGAGCTGAATGTGGGGCAAAGTGTCAGAGCTAAACTGGATAATGAGAAGAAATGGAAGATGCCTGCTACGGTAATTGGACGCTCTGCAGAACCAAGGTCGTAGTTAGAGCAGTGACCGGAAGAATGGGCAGAATAATCCCATGGTCACTGTGGACTAGGGTAGTCTACCCTGATGTTCAAGTCAGGATTGTATTTCTGTTGTTTATATATATTCTAGACATGTGCGATTTGGTTCGGTCCGAATCGAAATTCGGACAAATTTTGTCAAATTCGGATCGATTCGAATTTCCGAATTGCGGCAGTGCCGAATCTACCGAATAAATCCGAATCGATTCGAATTTATTCGGATGGATTCAGATGGATTCGGATGGATATGTATTACACTAGTATTGTACAGTATACTAGTGTAATACACAGCATATCCCACTTAACAGTGCCGAAATTCTGAAAATCCGAATCGATTCGAACCGAACCGAATTTCACACGAATCCGAAAGAATCCAAATGAATCCGAAACGAATTCATTCGATTTCTTCCGAATTCGAATCGATCCGAACCGAAATTCGAATCGGTCCGAATCGATCCGAACCGAATTTTTCGCCGCTGCACATGTCTAATATATGCTTTTTAACTTGTTATTTGATATAGACTAAACAAAACTATTTTTGTATGCTTCTTGTATACCTTGTTATTTGATGTACTCTTTGTCCTTTGAAAAAGGAGAAGATGTGATGAGAGTGGGAGGTGACGTCACCGTATGGGGGCGTGACTTATAGCTGTTATTGTCTATGTTGCAGTTACTAAGTTGGATGTGTTGTGTAAGCTGTATAATTCTACACTAAAATGTTTATTGCTGTGCCCTGCATCTCATGTCAGTAACTTAGTAGAAATCAATAGTAATAATATACACGCTGCTAATGTAATGACGTTGAGGATAGATAGATAGATAGATAGATAGATGGACCTAGAAATGTGCATTCGTTTTTGTATGAAAATCGTCAGTATTCATTCATTTACTTTATTTTTTTAAACGGGTTAATACTTACCCTAACGCATTCAGCCCCACTAACAGGAGGCTTAGCACACTTGATCAGCTATCAGGACCTGCATTAAAGTTGGTGTTAATAATTACGCCGAGGCTCTGCAAAGAAGAGGATTAGGTTAGCGCTCTCTCCAGACCACGTTAAGGTAAGTATTGTATCTACTGGGGAACTTTTCACCTGTAGCTTTGAAACTAATGTAAATGTTTAACTAAAATTCAGTATTCATTTAGTTTTAAACAAAATAAATACCGAATAATGCAACCACTGAATATTCATGGAAATTAATTACCTTGAATATTTAAAATTAAAATTTTGTCCGAAATGAAAATGTCTTGGCTGCACATCCCTACATTTTATTTTTCTGCACTAATAAGAGGCTCCCCTGCATTAGGATTGTGCACATTCTGCAAACGCCTATGTTTAGACTGACTGCTATGCCCCCCCCCAAGCACTTGGCCCTGGGGCCACTGCACCTTCTGCACCAATGGTAGTTCCGCCCCTGTAGAAAACAGTCACAGTATATTAATAAAAATCTAATTTCTATGTTTGTGTATTGTACAAAGAATTGTTTTCACTCTTCATTCTTTTTGTATTGCTGGACCAGATTATTTTATTTCAGCCACTAGGTGACGCTAATGTATAATGCAAAAAAAAAAAAGATGCAAAACTACCTAGCGTTAAGGGAGGATATAAGGCACTCAGAATTTTATGTTTCTGGTTTGTAGCTGCTATCAGCTGAATCCAAACATGCAGAGAAAATTACATTGCATTTGCTTTTCACTTTACCTAAAATTACAGAAACAATGAGATTTGAAAGGTCAACTCATTTAAATTTCACTTGAGAAATAGGACCCAAATAAGAATATTTTAACACTGTTTGTTGAAAATTAAAGAAATATCAATGACTTTGAAAAGTCAAAAAGATGCAAAAGAATTATGACATTAGCTCTGGTGGTAATAGATACTATAAATCAATGCATTAACCGTACATCATTCAAAAATGTTAGTGCTGAGTACACATGTACTAACAATGCCCTATTCTGTTATTGATCATACCAAAGTGAATACACATTAATGTTTAATGCCAAAGTATTCCTCTCAAGACAAAACTGTTTTTTTTTATATTCAAAAGAGCAATACTACAAACTGAGAAGTATGCATCCATATTTTATGAGCAACGTGAAGTGAATATACAAATGTATTTATATTATGAAAAATAAGTAGACCTTTTTACTGCACAAAAAACATTATACCAAGAAATTGTTCCCAAAAATGTGAAATTGAATGATAAGAGGCATAAAAGAAATAGGCTTACAAATGCATATATCTGTCTGTCTATATATATGTATATATGTATATATTTGTATATATATATATATATATATATATATATATATATATATATATGTATATGAATATATAGAAGTGTATATATATATATATATATATATATATATATATATACTGTATATATATATATATATATTCATATTAATATTAAATATGATGTTTTCTCATTTAAATAAACATTAAATGATGTGTATCCAATAATACATATTATCAGTAGAAGTGTATTAAATTGTTTACAAAAATGCATATATCTGTCTGTCTATATATATATGTATATATATATATATATGTGTGTGTGTGTGTGTGTGTGTGTGTATATGTATACATGTGTATATGTATCTAGGTATATATATATATATATATATATATATATACCGGTATATATATATATATATATATATATATATATATACACACATACACAGGTATATATATATATATATATATATATATATATATATATATATATATATATATATATTAAGATTAAATATGATGTTTCCTCATTTAAATGAACATTAAATCTTAAAGCAACTTCCAGTTGATGTGTATCCAATAATACGTATTAGCTGTTGAAGTGTATTAAATTGTTTACAAATAAGCTAATTTACCTTTATTTTGTAACTTGAAATAGATGATTTTGCCTGTTGAAACTGACACTTGTATTGGAAATTTTAGTACTGCAGTATTTTTAAGGTGGTGGTGGAAGAGATAGGTACTAAAATTTTAATTTTCAATCGCTGTTTCTAATTATTGGTCTTTGTGTATACAGTGATAGGTAAGATAAGGAGGATTTTGTTTTAATATATAGAAAGAAGATAATAAGATCTTCTCTCACCGCAAGCTTAATTCATATGGATTGGTTTCTTGTTTAATTTAAAAAAATAGCTGTTTCATATAAAAGTAAACCTAAACAAGCTATTTCCTATAGCTTTTAAACTTTGCAACTGGTATGAAATGTCATTGCAAACACATTAAGGGCTATAACATTTTCCCTTTAAGCACCTCCTCATTTTGTGTTGCACCTTCCCCAGAGAGGTCAATAAGCAAATTCTGAACCTAATTTTTCTTCAAATACTGCAAATTGCCTAAATCATCCAAGTGATTACTTAGAATACATATATTTACAGCTAGCCATATTTGTCCATGCAATATTAAAGCGTCAGGAAACATAATGTATCTTTCATTATTCAGATAGAACATACAATTTTAAATAGCTTTCAATTTTACTTCTGTTATCTAATTTGCTTAGTTCCCTTAGTATCCTTTGCTGAAAAGGACACCTAGGTTGATGTTCCTTCAATAAAGGATACCAAGAGAATAAATCAAACGTAATAATAGAAGTAAATTGGAAAAAAAAAGTTTAAATTTATGCTGTTTCTAAATCCTGAAAGAAAAATTTGGGTATTCATGTCATTTAAACAACTTTCCAATGAATTTCTGTTGTGGAATTTGCTTCGTTCTCTTGCTTTCCTTTGTAGAAAAGGATATCTAGGAAGGTTCAGGAGCAGCAAAGCACTACTGGGAGCTAGCCTCTGATTGGAGGTTGCACATATATGCCTCTTGTCATTGACTCACTTGATGTGTTAAGCTCGCTCCCACTAGTGCATTGCTGCTCCTTTAACAAAGGATACCAAGAAAACAAACCAAATTTGTTAATAAAAGTAAACTGGAGAGTTTTACACAATTGTGTGCTCTATCTGAATCATAAACAAAAAAATTAGCTTATCGTGCCTCTTTAAGGGGGATAAGATATAGACACTCACCAGGAATTGTAATTTGTTTTGTAAAAATGAATAGGGGTGTGGTTGTGATTTTCACCCATGTTTAAGCTCAGCATGTGAAATCTGTTTCTCGCTATCTTAAAGGGACACTGAACCCAAATTTTTTCTTTCATGATTCAGATTGAGCATGCAATTTTAAGCAACTTTCTAATTTACTCCTATTATCAATTTTTCTTTAATCTCTTGCTATCTTTATTTGAAAAAGAAAGCATCTAAGCTAAGGAGCCAGCAAATTTGTAGTTCAGAACCATGGACAGCACTTGTTTATTGGTGCTGTCCAATCAGCAAGGACAACCCAGGTTGTTCACCAAAAATGGGCCGGCATCTAAACTTACATTCTTGCTTTTCAAATAAACATACCAAGAGAATGAAGAAAATTTGATAATAGGAGTACATTAGAAAGTTGCTTAAAATTGCATGCTCTACCTGAATTACGAAAGAAAAAATTTGGGTTCAGTGTCCCTTTAAGGCTGATAAGGTTGTCTCACTTTTATTTTTTATAACTAAAGTTAAAATTAAACTTTCATGATTCAGATAGAGCACAGGAACAAAACTATTGTGGTCTCCATTAAGACTGGGCACTCACTTCTAAAGGACCCATTTGACCCTGCAATCAGTAGTGGCATTGCTACAGGGGGGTATGGTGTGAACTAGGTTCCACATGCATCATGTCGCTCCCCCTGTGAAAAGGCTCACAGGTTAAGGAAAGTGTATGATTTGCCATTTGAATACAATAGCAGAGTTTCCAAGATGGCTGTCACAGTGTTCCTGTACAGCAAAATCTGCTACCATATTTGTACAGGAAGGCTGTGTAAGTGTTTATCCTATGGCACAGATTAACCAATAGGGAAGCAGCTCCTTTTGCACCTACAGTATATGGCTACTGGCTCAAGTACTGCAAAGAATCAGGAAGATTGCTGTTAAAATGGGATCGCCCCATATTAAAGGGTTTCATGCCCCTTTAATATGTATAAAAATTAGTGAAATATTTTATTTTAATATATATTATATGTCTTGTGTTATTTTTATATATTCAAGTGTTAACACTTGAGGTCTCTAAAAACGTTACATTTGTCTGTGCTATTTTGTGTTGCGCTTGAGTAATATGAGTGATAATTGCGAACTCTACTACTCTACTCTACTACTATACAGTTAAACTATGGAGCGCGCTAAAAATATGTCGACCGCATTAGGATTCTCTAGTAAACCTTTTTTACCATCCACTTGTAATACTGGATTGTGCTCTATTATCTCAAGGCCTTACTTAAGATGACGCACACTGCACTATCAGATGCGATCCACTAGTAATTTTTTGTGTGTGTTTTGTTTTATCAGGGAGTCTGAGACTTTATAATTAAAGGGACAGTGTAGTCAAAATTAAACTTTCATGATTTAAATAGGGCATGCCATTTTTAACAACTTTCCAATTTACTTTTCTCATCAAATTTGCTTTGTTCTCTTGGTAGTCTTAGTTGAAAGCTAAACCTAGGTAGGTTTATATACTCATTTCTAAGCCTTTGAAGGCCGTCTCTTATCTGAATGCATTTGACAGTTTTTCACAGCTAGAGGGGGTTAGTTCATGTGTGCCATATAGATAATGTGGAGTTACTTATGAGCACTGATTGGCTAAAATGCAAGTCTGTCAAAATAACTGAAATAAGGGGGCAGTCTGCAGAAGCTTAAATACAAGGTAATCACAGAGTTAAAAAGTAAATTAATATAACAGTGTTGGTTATGCAAAACTGGGGAATTGGTAATAAAGGGATTATCTATCTCTTTAAATAATACAAATTTGGGAGTAGGCTGTCCCTTTAAGCTTAATTTTTAAATTGAACAATCCACATCTTTCTCCTGGTGAGCAATTATTTATCCTAATTCTCCACTTACTGAACCAAAGGTGATCAAACCAAATTATTGTAATGCTTTTGCTTAAAAGAGATTTAAGTTGACTTGGGTGGTTTGCATCTCAAATTACTACGATCTTGGAAGGCAAGAAAAACAAATCTATGAACCATATGGCAGAGTAGCAAACATCTTATACTGTGTTAACTTGATAAAAATAAACTCAATATTTTCTTTCCTTCATCTAGAAGAGAGTATTTTAACATGTAATAAACTTTGAAAAATATTGATCCCTGGACACTATTTGTATACAAACATACATTCATGTTTTTCCGTTTTCAATTTAAATAGCCTGAGTTAACTTGAACAAATTATTATAACATGTTTAACTGTAAACATTTTGATGTTTTTCTCCCCCTCATAATAAACAAAAAAGATTTAAAGGAACAGTCTACACCAGAATTTTTATTGTTTAAAAAGATAATCCCTTTTGTCATGAGATGCAGGACACAGCATAGAAGGTACAACGATATTTTATTGCAGAGCATAGAAGTAAACAGCTTGTACAACACATCTAACTTAGTAACTGCGACATAGACTAACGGCTATAAGCCACACCCCCATCCGGTGACATCATCTCCCACTCTCATCACATCTTCCCCTTTTTTCAAAGGACAAAGCATACAACAAATAACAAGGTATACAAGAAGCATAAAAAATATTTTTGTTTAGTGTTCAACAAATAACAAGTTAAAGAGAATATATAACAACAAGAAATACAATCCTGACGTAAACATCGGGGTAGACTACCCTAGTCCACAGTGACCATGGGATTATTCCATCCATTCTTCTGGTCACTGCTCTAACTACAGTGCTAATTCCGGTAGCGGGCTGGAGGTTTCACAACTCTTCCTCTTGACGTCATTTACATGAACTATCATCTAATACAGAAGAAGGTGATTGAGAGTCTGCTGAAAGCAAAGAAGTATCCCAGCTGTGGTCTTGCTGAGGTGAAGGAGCCCCTTTTAAAACAGGGGATCCCACCGGCTGTGGCTCTGAGGCATCCAGTCCCAAACTCTCTGGCTGAAGATGTCTTCTATTTAGACGTGTAACTGTCCCTCCTTCAGGAAGGACTACATAAGACCTTGGTTCTGGAGAGATTCCTATTACCGTAGCAGGCATCTTCTATTTCATCTCATTATCTAGCTTAACTCTGACATTTTGGCCCACATTCAGTTCCTGCAAGGGCCTAACAGAGTGTTTTCTGTCATCGAAGAATTGGTAGCCCCTTTTTGCCTCTTCATCCCTCCTAAGGACCTCGTCCCGAGGAACAGAGCTGTTTGGCTGGAAGACACACAGAGAGGGTAAAGTGGTGCGAATATGACGTGCTAGCATCAGCTGTGCCAGGCTAAAACCCGGGGCTTGAATGGGAGTCGCCCTATAGGCCAAGAGAGCTAGGTACAGCTCAGATTGCTTCAAATTGAACTTTGTTGTTTGAACTGCCCTTTCAGCCATTCCATTGGCCTGCGGGTAATGTGGACGTAGAATGGAAAAAATCAAATTCACTGCTGAAAGAACTAAACTCCATGGAAGCAAACTGCATTCCGTTATCACACACTAATTCCATTGGTATGCTCCACCGGGCCAGCAAGCTCTTGAGACGAGTGATAACGGCTTGACTGGTGATCTCATTCAAGGTTGCAATCTTCAAATACCTGGAATAGTAGTCAATCACGACTAGGTACGTTTTCCCATGCAGTTTGCACAAATTTGCAGCTATTTTCTGCCATGGGCCTGCAGGCAGGGGGGTAGAAATCAAGGGCTCCCTTCTCTGAGTAGGTTGGCATTCCTGGCAAAAGGCACATTTTGACACGTGGCTTGCAATGTCGAAACTGATTCCAGGCCACCATACTGCTATAGCTGCCCTTTCTCTGCACTTTGTAATGCCCAAGTGGCCATCATGAATCCTGCTTAACATCTCCTGCCGCATGCTAACAGGAATGACAATGCAGTCTTGGAACTGCACTAACCCATTCAGCTCCGTGAGCTGGGACCTCTCTTACTGGTAAGAACTTAAAGACATCCAGGCTGCCCGGCTCTCGGGCCAACCTTCTTTTATGTACTTAATAACTTCTTGAAGGTCTGTATCTAAACGTGTCTCCTTTCTTATTTGCTCTAGCTTCCCTGACAAAATGGATTTGGATGCCAGAACTGAATCCACATACACCTTCACATCTGATTTTGTTGAAGATTCTTCAGCAGCAGCCAGCGGGAGCCTGAAAAGTGTATCTTGCCACTACCAGTTGTTTCCCCAGCACATGCACTGCCTGAACGTTGAACCTGAGCAGCCTCATCAGAAGTCTCTGGCATCTTAAGGGTGTTTTTTCAATATCATAGGAGTTGATTAGAGGGACTAGTGGTTTTTGGTCAGTCTCCAGAATAAATTTCTCTAAACCCACTAGGTAACGCTGGAAGCGCTCACAGGCCCAAACTGCAGCCAGACACTATTTCTCGAATTTAGGAGTATTTCAACTCAGCAGTCATCAGTGTACGGGAACAGTAGGCGATGGGCTGTAGTTTGTTCTCATTCAGCTGCATGAGGGCGGCCCCTAGCCCATAACTGCTCGCATCAGCACTAACCACTGTATTTTTAGAAGGGTCATAGAACCCTTACACTGGGGCAGACCCCAGCAAAGACTTGACCTGTACAAAAGCTTCTTCCTGTGGAGGACCCCAGACCCAGGCAACATCTTTCTTCAACAACTCTGTGATAGGGTGTAGTACTGTGGATAAATCTGGAAGGAACCTGCCCACATAATTCACAAGGCCCAATATTTGTCTCAGCTCGTGTACATCAGAAGGACTTTTCATCTGTTCAATAGCAAGGATTTTATCAGGGTCCGGCTTGATGCCATCTCCATTGATGATATGCCCAAAATAACATAACTCATATTTTCTAAAAATGTAATTTATCTTGATTTCATTTCAGCCCAGACTCTCTAATGGTCTGCAGCACACAGCTCAATCGCTGATCATGTTCTTCCAATGTAGATCCATACACTAAAATGTCGTCCATGACAACTGCCATGCCCTCGTGGTCCCTTAGGAGGGAACTCATTGCTCTTTGAAATATTTTAGGAGCAGAGAATATCCCAAAGGGGAGTCTGCAGAAGCAAAACCGACCTACCGGTGTAATGAAGGTAGTCAGTTTGCAGCACTGTGGATCTAGAGGTATCTGCCAGAAGCCACTGGAAGCATCCAGTGTAGAGAAGAACTTTGCCCCAGCCAGTTTCGGAGCTATGTCTTCAAGTGTTGGCAGTACATATATCTCTCTCTTCACTGCCTCATTCAGCCTTTTCAAATATACGCAGATGCGTACCTTCCCGTTTTTCTTCGCAACAGGCACAATGAGGGCACACCAGTCAGTTGCTTCAACAACCTCTTCTATAACTCCCATATTCTTCATACACAGAAGTTCCTTCTCCACTTAAGGCATGAGCGGGATCAGAATTCTACGAGGAGTGGTAATGCTGTATGGGACTGCATCACTTTTAAGTGATATATGGACTGGGTTGCAATTCAGTAGGCCCAATTCACCAAACATGTCTTCCGAAATCTCATTCATATTGGCGACAAAGCCCAAACCACAGGCTGATTTCCTGCTTAATAGGTTTTTAACACACTGACCTCTAATTTCATGTACCCACATAGTGAATTTCCTCTGCTTGTACTCACAGCTGGCAAGAAATTTCTCCACACAATTGATGTGGCCACCAGGATTATGAACCTTTGTTGTAACTTTCGCCCGCTGAGGCTGTGGAGGCAGTTTTTTGAATGCTGCAAGGGACATTACAGTGATCAAAGTAAAAGGGGAACAGCTTATGGATGTATGCACAATATATTTTATTTTATTTTTATTTGAAAATAAGTCTCTTTTCCACAAACATCTTGGATATTGTAATAATTGTAGTTACTGTTCAGTACTGTCAGTGGGTTGTCCCCTAACACCCCTGACTGTTACAAAATTGAAGGCAAAGTTCACTTCCAATATCACCAATATAATATTATCTATATTGCAAATTACTCGCCACTTTCTTGTCACTGGGTGCTGTTTTCTTCCACTTCCTGTGGTGCTGTTAACAGTAGAGAGGCTGTCTCCGCCACTCCTTGTCATGAGCCCCTTGCTGGTGATTGGCAAATATCCCTTGAAAATATAGTAGTCCAAGCAGAGTGGTACCATACATCCGCAGTATAGGTTATGTTTTTATAATAAACTCCCTTTATGTGCTCACTGTGGCCACTGCTAGCAAATGTCAAATAAAGAAAGTTTGTAGGAGCACCAAAAAAGTGAGTTAAAAAACAAAACTTTATTGTGTACAAAAGGATTAATTAACCCCCAGGGTAAGAGTGAAAAAAAAATCAGAGAACAAAAACTTTCTTTATTTGACATTACAGTGATGTCTGCTGCTGTGTCAATTTTAAAGGCAACCTTGGCTCCCATTACAGTAACGGTAACCCACCAATCTTCGTCTGAACCAGACAGTTCAACAACAGACCCTACAAAGGACACTTCTTGAACCTCCTGGTCACTATCCACCTGCATCTCCTTAATGTATTCAGTTTTACCCGCCACCTCAAAATGGCCCATTCAGTTACACTTTCTACATCTTTTATCTTTAGCAGGGCATATGACACTCTGATCATGGGTACAGTTACACCGCATGCTGCGAGCCTGCTGCGCCCATCCTCTTCTGGGCCTATCTGTTGCCCTTGGTCTACCGCTCACACTGTCCCTTTCACTAGCAGCTCTCCTGAACTGCTGCACTTCAACCACAATACTCTCAGACCTCAGATCAGCACTTTGCTTTTTCAACAGTTCACTCTGGCGGGCCATCCTAATAGCCCCATCTAATGTTAATTCAGCCTCCAACTGTAGCTTTAGTGAAACCTCTGTATCTGCAATTCCAATAACTATTCTGTCTCTGATTTGCTCTTCTTTAGCAACACCAAACTCACAGAATTCAGCTAGTTCATACAGGCTGCGCACAAATGACTCCACATATTCTCCCACACGCTGATTACGTTTGTGAAAACAAGCCCTCTCATGAATCACATTTCTTTTGGGCACAAAGTGAGCACTGACTTTGTTCATAACTATATCAAAGTCAAATTCTCCCCCTTCTTGGAATGTAAAGGCATTGAATACTGGCTCCACATCTTTCCCCATAGAGTATAAAAGAGAATTAACTTGTACTTCACCACTTTCCTTGTCCAGCTTGGAAGCAATCCTGAAGCGCTGAAACCGCTGACGCCATGTGGGCAAAGCTACAGACTGAGAGAAATCTAAAGGCTCAAGTGGGGTAAACTTCGACATTGTCATTACTCAGGAAACAGAAGCGCAGGCAAGTACTTCTGACACCATGTATTGAGATGCAGGACACAGCATAGAAGGTACAACACTATTGTATTGTAGAGGATAAAAGTAAACAGATTGTACAACACATTTAACTTAGTAACTGCGACAAAGACTAACGCCTATAAGCCACGCCCCCATCCGGTGACATCACCTCCCACTCTCATCACACCTTTATTACCCATTCCCCAGTTTTGCATAATCAACAAATTTATATTAATACACTTTTTATCTCTGCAATTACCTTCTATTTAAGCCTCTGCCAACATTCCCCTTATTTCAGTTCTACGGCAGACTTTAATTTTAGCCTATAAGTGACTCCTAGGTAACTCCACGTGCGTAAGCACAATGATATCTATATGACACACATGAACTAATGCCCTCTAGTGGGGAAAAACTGTCAAAATGCATTCAGATAAGTGGCGGCCTTTAATGTCTAAGAAATTAGCATATGAGCCTACCTAGGTTTAGCTTTCAACTAAGAATACCAAAAGAACAAAGCAAAATTTGTAATAAAAGTAAATTGGAAAGTTGTTTAAAATTACATGTCCTATCTGAATTATAAAAGTTTATTTTGGACTTGGCTGTCCCTTTAAAGGGATATGAAACCCCAACATTTTCTTCTGTGATTCAGACAGAGCATGCATTTTAAAAAAAGTTTCCAATATTATATTATATTCTATGTTGAAACTGCCATGTAGTGCTCCAGAAATGGGCTGCCTCCTATGTTTATGTCCCTGCTTTTTAACAAAAGATACCAAGAGAACAAAGAAGGAAAAATTAGAAGTAAATTAGAAAGTTGTTTAAAATTACATGTTTTATCTGAATCAGAAAATAAAACAAATTGGTTTCATATCCCTTTAAGGCACCATAAAGTCAATGTTTTTTTTGCTACATCAAGAAGTGTGTATATTAAAGGGGCATGAGCGCACTACTAAAAAGTAATTGGTGGCAACACACATACGCCTGTTGTGATTGGCTTACCAGTCGTGTTCAGCTAGCTCCAAGTAGTGCATTGTTACAATGGATCTGACTTTAACTATGTGTTTCAATTTATAAAATGAATCAGATTAATTCTATTGCAGCACCAATGTATGGTTAAAGAAAAAGGCCTTCCTTAAAATAGATGCGCACTAAAAAAGTCATGCTGGGTAATATCACCAATAACCAAAATATAATATATGTGCAGCCACCAGCTATATCCCAGTAGTGTATTGCAGCTTCTTCAACAAAGGATACCAAAAGAACAAAGCAAGTTGATTTAGCATTGCATGTTCTAGCTGAATAATGAAAGTTTAATTTTGACTTTACTGTCCCTTTAATTGAACAGCCAATATTAAAAACAGACTGCAGAACTAATACTAGCAGTTTGTGTGTACAAGGATTGTCTAGTATGCATTAAAGGGATACAAAACACAACAAAAATTATTTCATGATTCAGATAGAGTTTGCCATGTTAAAAAAAAAACTTTCCAATTTACTTCTATTATCAAATATACTTTGTTCACTTGGTATTCTTTGTTGAAAAGCAGGTAGGAAGGTATAGGAGCACACACGTGACTGGGGCAATATATAGCAAATGTTTTATAACTACATTATACATTTGCAAGACCAGTAGGTGGCAGCAGTGTTTCCTATCATCTACTGCTCAGGAAATGTGCAAGCTACCTATCTAGATCGCTCTTCAACAAACAATACCAAAAGAACAAAGAAAATGTATTAACATTTTATAAAAAAATGTGTGCTCTATCTCAATCATGAAAGAAAACAATTTGGTTGCATGTCTTTTTAAACATATATGTGGAAAGTTTTAATTTAGTGTCTAGAAATTGTATGATCAGTAGGAAAAAAACAATTACAACAGTGTTGCTGCTTGGCATCACTATTTAGTGCACCTTTATTTTGAGTATATTAGTTGCTATTATTAGCTTATGTATTTGTTTGCATATAATACTTTTTGGAAATCACTGGCACTGGGATATTTTTTTTTTCATTGATGTATTCCCACTAGACAATCATGGGTCATTGATTTGTAATACATTAATAAATACAAACTTTGGAAAGCATATGAATGCTATAGCACTTCTCTTTAAATGTGCTGCCATAGGCACAGGCAACATGTCCCTGTAGCAGATGAGCAAATGTTATTATGATCAAATGTTACATATTTGTCCGCATTGAATGACTCAAGAGCTGCTGCGGACAGAATGGGGTCTATGTACTATTAGCAGTGAATGCTGCTTTAAAGCCCTTGCGGTGCAGACTCGCTCATGCCACCTCTGAAGTGGTGGAGATAAATTACCATAAACACATTTGTTCAGGGTGATTGACAGGCCCTGCTCTCCTGTAATTGGTTGCACCTTTAATGACTGCACTGTATGCAACAATATTTGCAAAACGTTATACATATAAGCGTTCAGATGTGCATTCCTAAGCCTACCTTAGTACGCTCTCATGGAAAACTTTCAACAAATCATACCAAGAGAAAGAACTAATATTGCTAATAGAAATAAATTAGAAATTTAACATTAGTTAATTACGCATAGTAAAATAACTTTGCAATATACTTTCATTATTTATTTTGTCCATTTGTAATTAGCGCTGTAAAAAAATTTTTTTCATTCTCAGACCTGACAAAGCACCCTGCTGACCTCTGAAGGCTAACCCTGCTACTAATCTTTTTCTAATTGGCTTTAACTGATAACAACTGCAAAACAATGCACTTTTTACTGTGTCTAGCCTTGTTGTCTGCAGACTAAAGCTCAGATTGGCTCCTGCAAATAGTGGGCGGAGTTTGGATATTAAACACAAGGAGACATGGCTTATATGTTGTTCTACAGGGAGTGCAGAATTATTAGGCAAATGAGTATTTTGACCACATCATCCTCTTTATGCATGTTGTCTTACTCCAAGCTGTATAGGCTCGAAAGCCTACTACCAATTAAGCATATTAGGTGATGTGCATCTCTGTAATGAGAAGGGGTGTGCTCTAATGACATCAACACCCTATATCAGGTGTGCATAATTATTAGGCAACTTCCTTTCCTTTGGCAAAATGGGTCAAAAGAAGGACTTGACAGGCTCAGAAAAGTCAAAAATAGTGAGATATCTTGCAGAGGGATGCAGCACTCTTAAAATTGCAAAGCTTCTGAAGCGTGATCATCGAACAATCAAGCGTTTCATTCAAAATAGTCAACAGGGTCGCAAGAAGCGTGTGGAAAAACCAAGGCGCAAAATAACTGCCCATGAACTGAGAAAAGTCAAGCGTGCAGCTGCCAAGATGCCACTTGCCACCAGTTTGGCCATATTTCAGAGCTGCAACATCACTGGAGTGCCCAAAAGCACAAGGTGTGCAATACTCAGAGACATGGCCAAGGTAAGAAAGGCTGAAAGACGACCACCACTGAACAAGACACACAAGCTGAAACGTCAAGACTGGGCCAAGAAATATCTCAAGACTGATTTTTCTAAGGTTTTATGGACTGATGAAATGAGAGTGAGTCTTGATGGGCCAGATGGATGGGCCCGTGGCTGGATTGGTAAAGGGCAGAGAGCTCCAGTCCGACTCAGACGCCAGCAAGGTGGAGGTGGAGTACTGGTTTGGGCTGGTATCATCAAAGATGAGCTTGTGGGGCCTTTTCGGGTTGAGGATGGAGTCAAGCTCAACTCCCAGTCCTACTGCCAGTTTCTGGAAGACACCTTCTTCAAGCAGTGGTACAGGAAGAAGTCTGCATCCTTCAAGAAAAACATGATTTTCATGCAGGACAATGCTCCATCACACATGTGAGATTTACAAGGAGGGAAAACAGTACACCTCTCTGAACAGTGTCTGGGAGGCTGTGGTTGCTGCTGCACGCAATGTTGATGGTGAACAGATCAAAACACTGACAGAATCCATGGATGGCAGGCTTTTGAGTGTCCTTGCAAAGAAAGGTGGCTATATTGGTCACTGATTTGTTTTTGTTTTGTTTTTGAATGTCAGAAATGTATATTTGTGAATGTTGAGATGTTATATTGGTTTCACTGGTAAAAATAAATAATTGAAATGGGTATATATTTGTTTTTTGTTAAGTTGCCTAATAATTATGCACAGTAATAGTCACCTGCACACACAGATATCCCCCTAAAATAGCTATAACTAAAAACAAACTAAAAACTACTTCCAAAACTATTCAGCTTTGATATTAATGAGTTTTTTGGGTTCATTGAGAACATGGTTGTTGTTCAATAATAAAATCCTCAAAAATACAACTTGCCTAATAATTCTGCACTCCCTGTATATCTAGACAGAAATTTGTCTTTAACCCCTTCATGCCGGCAGCAATTGTTTAAACACTTGCTTGAAAAATGAAATCACACGACCGTCGATGCGATCACATGATTTCAAGCCTGGGATCGGATCATGGGGGACTGCCTATGATACCAGGCACACACCCCCAGTACAATTTCCCATTGCCTAAAAGTAGGAGGGTGCATGATGCCAAAAAGGAGGTAGGATGTCCCATGAGTTAAAGCCCAGTTTTGTGAGGACGGCATGGAATGTTCTAGCAGCATCTAGGGGGTAATTTTGACTTCAATGTCCCTTTAGTTTGCAACTGGAATCATATTAGTGCAAATGCTATAAAAATGTACGTATATTTGTGGTTACGTTGTAAAAAATTAGGCAGTTAGCCTTTAAAGAGACAGTAAACACCTTGTTTCTTTTTTATATAAAATGTTTAGTTAGAGTAATTTCGCTCCAATTTCATGTAATTTGGCTCTGAAAATGGTGGGGGGCTTTTTAAATTCTCAAAACAGAAAATGCACCCTGCTGACATCTTATGGCTAACCCTGCTACATATGATCCCCCAATCAGCTTTAAAAGACAACTACAGAACAATGAACCTTATACAAACGTTATGACAGTGACTAACCTTGTTGTCTGCAGACTAAAGCCCCAATTGGACCCAACAAATAAGCCAAATGGTGGGTGAAATTTTTGCTGTTGATAAACAACTGCTGTAAAAAGGGTGTTAACCTTTTAACGCCGCTATGCCGTTTTATTCCGTCATAATTACACTGGGCTTTAGTGCCGTTAGGACGAAATAGAACGTCATAACCGCGCTTCTATGATGTGATCGCGGTCTGGAGGGCATGCCTAGCGTCACAGGGACGCCACCCTGACCCGATCCCATCATTGAAATCTCGTGATCGCGTGCACGATCGCAGGATTTCAATTTGTTTACATCGGAACGCTGTTCCGATGTAGAAAAATTAACCCTGTCAGCAAAGGGTTAATTTGTTTTAAAAAAGTTTTGATTCGGCTGATATGTTATTGTATAGCAACACAACAGTCGTCTGTGCATACTTTCCCTTTAAATAACAGGCTTCAAAGCACAGCTCTACATATTTTTTTTAATCACATGCATAATATAAAATAGACAAAGGAAACCCATTGCAAATCCTCTATAACAAATGATATATAAACACAGTCGCTTCGAGCTAATAAGGGTCCTTTAGCTTGATCACAGCTTGTTACTCACCCCCTTGCATATATAAGCAGGTGCAAGCACGCATCCATTATGTAGTCATTCATAGGTGTTTTGCACCCATGAGAAAGAAGATAACTATTAGTCTGTGAAGCAGGTGAACGTGTTCTGTTTTTCTATCAGTGTTAATTACATTGCGGCTTCATGTATTTTCAATTTTGTTTCTGCATGTTATGTCCATATGTCACTAGTAAATTGGTTGCTTAAAGAGCAAAACGTATAAAAAAAGTAATATAGTAATATTTTTATTTTGTACCTTTTTTAAAAAAACACATTGGATAATATATGTTTCAGTTTATTATTTAATATACATTTAAATATATTTACATACTTATTTTAACATAGATTATATTTAATATAGGTTATAATATAGAATATGAATAGAATTGTGCAGTTTGGCTAGAGAGTCAACACAAAAATTGTTATTGTTTAAAAAGATAGATAAAACCTTTACTACCCATTCCCCAGCTTTGTACAACCAACATTGTTATATTAATATACTTTATAACATTTTAACCTCTAAATGTCTGCCTGTTTGTAAGCCACTACAGACAGCCTCTTATCACATGCTGTATTATTAGCTATTCACAAAAGGAGACTGCTAATCCATGTGAGCTATATAGATAGCATTGTGCTCTCTCCCGAGAGTTTGTGGCTGACACTGCACTAATTGGCTAAAACGCAAGTCAATAGATAATAAATAAATAAATAGCCATGTGATCAGGGGGCTGTCGAAAGAGGCTTAGATACAACATAATCACAGAGTTTAAAAGTATATTACAGGGACAGTAAACACCAGAATTTTTGTTGTTTAAAAAGATAGATAATCCGTTTATTACCCATTCCCCAGTTTTGCATCAACAACACTGTTATAATAATACATGTTTTACCTCTGTGATTACCTTGTATCTAAGCCTCTGCAAACTGCCCCCTTATTTCAGTTCTTTTGACAGACTTGCATTTTAGCCAATCAGTGATGACCCCTAGGTAACTTCATGTGCGTGAGCTCAATGTTATCTGTATGACACACATGAACTAACGCCCTCTAGTGGTGAAAAACTGTCAAAATGCATTCAGATTATAGGCAACCTTCAAGGTCTAATAAATTAGCATATGAGCCTACCTAGGATTAGCTTTCAACAAAGAATACCATGAGAACAAAGCAATATTGGTGATAAACGTAAATTGGAAAGTTGTTTTAAATTGCATGCGTTAAATTTTGGACTTGACTGTCTATTTAATATAACCATGTTGGCTGTGCAAAACTGGGGAATGGGTAATAATAAAATGATTATCTATCTTTTTAAACAATAACAATTTTGGAGTTGAATGTCCCTTTAACTACTTATTTCCTAAAGGAAACATTTTAGAGTGGCAGAGGAGAAACTGAACAGCAGCTTAAACTTAAAGGGACAGTCTAGATATGATACTTATTCTTTATTACTTATTGTTACATACCAGACAAACATCTTGCAACAAGTTCCACATCTATAAGCTTGTAAGAAGTACATGAAACTTTTAAATAATCATTTGTTAGCAGCTGAAAATGGCCACCAAGCTCCGCCCACAGTTTTCTTCTTGTCCAGTTGGCTGTTTTCTTGTATGATAGATTAGCAGTGCACGTTTAATATTTTTCAGTTAGCTATTTCAAATTGCACATGCACAAATCAGCATGTGAGAATACGAAAACTTATTTATGTTGATCATGATTGGAGAAACTTAACATATCAAAATATACACACAATAGGTGGGTGGAGCTTGGTGGCCATTTTGGACTTCTAACAAATGATGAATATTGTACTTCTTACAAGTTTATAGATGTGCGACCAGTTGCAAGATGCTTCTCTGGTATGTAACAATAAGTAATCACAATTATATATTGGGTATAGGCTGTCCCTTTAAATATAATTACAAGCCAGCAGCAGCACAATTTTTTTTTTTTTTTAATAGGGTCAGAATTGGCCAAGAACATAGGCGAAGCTTACATACTTGTACACAGAAATCATGTAACTGCCAATTAAACGTCTGTATATACTGAATAGTGTAAATTTTAACTTTCTCTTTCCTGCCTGTTATTTGTTAGCAGCTGAAAATGGCCACCAAGCTCCGCCCACAGTTTTCTTCTTGTCCAGTTGGCTGTTTTCTTATATGATAGATTAGCAGTGCACATTTAATATTTTTCAGTTAGCTATTTCAAATTGCACATGCACAAATCAGCATGTGAGAATACGAAAACTTATTTATGTCGATCATGATTGGAGAAACTTAACATATCAAAATATACACACAATAGGTGGGTGGAGCTTGGTGGCCATTTTGGACTTCTAACAAATGATGAATATTGTACTTCTTACAAGTTTATAGATGTGCGACCAGTTGCAAGATGCTTCTCTGGTATGTAACAATAAGTAATCACAATTATATATTGGGTATAGGCTGTCCCTTTAAATATAATTACAAGCCAGCAGCAGCAC
The DNA here is from genome assembly GCF_027579735.1 of Bombina bombina. Lineage (NCBI taxonomy): Eukaryota > Metazoa > Chordata > Amphibia > Anura > Bombinatoridae > Bombina > Bombina bombina. The sequence goes on from NC_069508.1 coordinate 69,293,769, forward strand.
AAATTTTTTTTTTTTTTAATAGGGTCAGAATTGGCCAAGAACATAGGCGAAGCTTACATACTTGTTGGCAGACACAGAAATCAAGTAACTGCCAATTAAACGTCTGTATATACTGAATAGTGTAAATTTTAACTTTCTCTTTCCTGCCTGTAGAAAAGATTTTCCCACTTTTAGAGTAACTATTTTAACAGCATAAATGAAGGAATTCATTTTTTTGCTGCACCATAATTTGTTCTTTCAATTATTTGTTAAAGGGGCAGCTCGCAGTGGCAGTACTACTTGAATGGCACATTTGGTTATTAATTAGGGGGGGTGTTATGCTTCCACTGCCCCCCCCCCGCAGTGATGTCATTGGACACTAATTTTTGGTTTTGACACAAATTCAAAGAATACAGTGAAATTTGTGCTTCATGGATTTTTTTTTATTTGTCTGATTTATCTAATTATGATTTAACATAACATGTAGGTACTTTCAAAGGAGCACTGTAGTTGGCACAATTTACTGCAGATATATGAAAATGCTTTAAAGGGACATACTACTTATATGCTTAATCACATGAAAGTGATGCATCATAACTGTAAAAAGCTGACATGAAAATTTCACATGAACATCTCTATGTAAAAAAGGAAAATATTTTACCTCACTATTTCCTCAGCTCACCAGAGTAAGTGCTCTGTAAAAAGTTATCTTTCAGTTACTGCCCAGCTGCAGGTAAAAGAAAAAAAGGAAAAAATGAACAGCAGCCAATCAGCATCAGGTCAGCAGTGGTGAGGTCATTAACTGTTTTACTGTGATCTCATGAGATTTCATAGTAAACTTCTTTAAACTGAGTAGTGAAACAACATGAGTGTGTATGAGGCACGCTCCCTAGCAAGTCCCGGGACATGCATTCTGATTCGCTGCTTAAAGTCCTTCACAATTTATTTTTTTTACATAGAGATGTTCAGCTGATATTTTCTAGTCAGCTATGCTGCAGCACTTTCAAGTGATTCAACATTCATCATGTCCCTTTAATCTGTTTTATGGCACAAGCACACTGTTTGTTAAAGGGGGTATTTAAACTGCAGTGTCAGAAAAATACGTTTTTAAAATCTAGCTTCATTATGCTTTCATTATAATAGTGAGTTTATTTTGTGTAAAAAAATATATGGACAGGGCAGAACTACACAGTTTCCTCTTCACTTTCATACAAAAAATAGACAGTGAATTACAATATTTTATTCTATTTTCTGAGTAGAGAACATTTAAGGAAGTCATTTAAAGGGACATTAAGCTCAAAATTCAATTCTTTATAACATGTTTAATTAGTTGTATTAAAAAATGTGCTTTCCAAAATTATTTAAATGCGTTCTCCATCATTTAACTTTGATATGCTGAATTCTGCACCATAACCTTTGATGTCCCTTTCATGCTCATAGAATATTGATTTCTTGAATATTATAGAAACAGTTAATCTTTAACAAATAAGGTAAGTAGATATGTTACATAAAATCACTTGATCCATAATAATCCTTTTAATATACAAATGATGTATGGTTAAATTGGCATTCTATTAGTCAAATGGCCACTGAACCCAATTTTTTTCTTTCGTGATTCAGATAGAGCATGCAATTTTAAGCAACATTCTAATCTACTCCTATTATCATTATTTCTTCATTCTCTTGCTATCTTTATTTGAAAAAGAAGGCATCTAAGCTTTTTTTGGGGTTCAGAACTCTGGATAGCGCTTTTTTATTGGTGGATGAATGTATCCACCAATCAGCAAGGATAACCCAGGTTGTTCATCAAAAATGGGCCGGCATCTAAACTTACATTCTTGCATTTCAAATAAAGATACCAAGAGAATGAAGAACATTTGATAATAGGAGTAAATTAGAAAGTTGCTTAAAATTGCATGCTCTATCTGAATCACAAAAGAAAAAATTTGGGTTCAGTGTCCCTTTAAGCATGTAACTTTTGCATTACAGACGCTAGTTTATTATGGGCTAAATTACAAGTAGAGGGTAACATTATTCTGCTCTCGGACCCGCACTAAGAATAGCTCTAAATCTGGTATTACAAATGGATGGTGAAAATGATTTACCAGAGAATCCTAATGCAGCTGCCCTTTTTTAAGCGGGCTCTATACATTTAGGGCTAGATTATTAGTGGCACACTAACTGTATTACAGTGAAAGTAAATGCGAGAGTGCAATCAAGATTTACGCTCGTTAGGTTAGCGTGACTTCTGAGCTTGCGTAAAGGGTAGGATAAGAAAAAAGTTGCATTAAACACAACATAAATACAAAAAAAGTACAGTTGCACTCATATAAACACTATCTGATAATAAGATTAAAACATTGTAATATGGTATAAGGTGTTTGATTAAAAAAGGGCTTTACCAAATAAAGGCATACATACACGTCTGATTATGTGTATGTATGTATATACATATATATGTATGGATGTATTTATATGTGTATACAATATATGGTTTTAACAGTGTATTTACAGTAAATATTTCCCATTCCAATGTTTTTCACATAGGGGAATTTGTTCTAAGTATTTTTAAATATATACATATACTGTATATATATATATATATATATATATATATATATATATATATATATATATATATACAGATATATAATATATATTTATAGATATATATTTTAACAAAAAAGCATCAAATATACTTAGAAATATTTATTTAAGAACAAATAGAACATATTATTCTATGTGAAGAACATTGGCATTTGAAATATTCATAATTCATGTTGTGTTTAGCGCTCTTGAATGAATGCAGTTGTGTTAGTGCACAAGTATGGCTGTTTTTCCCCCAGCTATTACGCTCCCTTTCTATGGGAGAATATGTTAACGTGGTTTCGATATTTGAAGTTCAACTTTCTTTCATACAGGTGGTGAGAGTCCACAATCAATTCATCTTGGGAATTACTCTACCACTAGCAGGAGGCAAAGATTCCCAAACCCCAAGAACTCTAGAAAACCCCTCACACATACCTTAGTCTTTACTATGCCTGTGGTGGAGGTGGTTGAAGAGTAAATATGTGCATTTGATTCTTCAGCAAGAGGGCTTTTCAGTCTATATTGAGGTCCTGTTTCCCCTCAGAGTACAGTGCTTGTCAGAGGGATGTATTTGGGGTATAGTGTATGATTCTTTTCTTACATCATGGGAATTTTTTTTTAAAAAAACCTCTATAATTGCTCACAATTGTCTTTTGCCTCTCTTTATGGATCTACAATAAACTCCTATTCCATAACAGTCAGTTTTTTCCACGCTCTGAGGAACGTTATCTGTCCTTGAATTTAATGTTAATTTGACCTGCTTTGTTTTGCAGTTCTGCTTAGCACTCATGGTACCTGTGATTTTTAAAAGCTACTTAGGAGGGGTAAGTGGTTTCCATTCCATAAGAGCTTTTTAAGGGGTTTTAGTGTTTATTGCATTGCTTTTCTATATGCTATAATAGAACAGCTGAATTCTGTCCAAAATCTACCCCAGAAACTGAGTCTCCTGAACACATTTCTACCAATATTAGGTGTGCTTATTGTAAGAAAGCTGAAGTGCGTTCTCCAGCTCATTTATGTGTCTCATTTTTAGATTTGTTAATGCAATCAGCCCAATCTAATTGTGTTCCTCTTGGTGCTAATGCACCTACTGTTTGTTCATTACAGGTTAATGCTGTTTTAGTGTCTACCACCATACAAAATTTGATCAAGGCTGCAGTTGCTTAGGCGTTGGCTGCTCTCCCGCCTTCAAACAAGCGTAATAGGTCAGTTCAGATTTTACCTTCTACAAGTACCATGGGCCCTGAGACCAGGGATATTGTTGTATCTTCAGATAGTTAAGATTCCTCTTGGGATTAGGACTCTGCCTCTGATGTTGAACCTGATATTTCTTATTTTTGTTTAAAGGAGGTCTTAATTACTTTAGGGGATAAAGATTCTAAAGTTTCTGATGATAAGCCTTGTAATCATTTAAATGCAGTTTTATCTTCACAAGGTTTTCCTTTTACTTAATGCTGTCTCTGACATGATTTTTAGGGAATGGTCTAAGCCAGGTAAATATTTTACCTCTGCAAGTTTTAAAAAGTTATTTCCTTTACCTGCTGCTAATTTAGATTTATGGGAAACAGTTTCCAAGGTAGATGGGGCCATTCAAATCTGGCTAAATGTACTACTATTCCCTTGGAAGACTACTTCCTTTAAGGAAGCTTTAGACATAATTTCTAATGTTGATGTAGCAGTTGCTTCTACTTACTGGTTGTCTAGTCTTTCAGAGCAGTATTCTGATGACTCTACCAGTGCAAATCTATTGGGTTTGCTTCAGAGTGCCAATTCTTTTATTTGTAATGCTCTAGGTTTAAAGCTAGGTCTGCTGATATGGTATCTAAATCTAGATTATTGTCTTTTCTCTTTCAGGGAAATAAATAATTTGGTTATTATTTAGATTCTATTATATCTACTGTTGCTGGAGGTAAAGGGGCTTTTCGTCCTGAAGTCAGAAGGAAAACATAATTTATGTAAGAACTTACCTGATAAATTAATTTCTTTCATATTAGCAAGAGTCCATGAGCTAGTGACGTATGGGATATACATTACTACCAGGAGGGGCAAAGTTTCCCAAACCTCAAAATGCCTATAAATACACCCCTCACCACACCCACAAATCAGTTTAACGCATAGCCAAGAAGTGGGGTGATAAGACAAAAGTGCGAAAGCATAAAAAATAAGGAATTGGAATAATTGTGCTTTATACAAAAAAATCATAACCACCACAAAAAAGGGTGGGCCTCATGGACTTTTGCTAATATGAAAGAAAATAATTTATAAGGTAAGTTCTTACATAAATTATGTTTTCTTTCATGTAATTAGCAAGAGTCCATGAGCTAGTGACGTATGGGATAATGAATACCCAAGATGTGGATCTTCCACGCAAGAGTCACTAGAGAGGGAGGAATAAAATAAAGACAGCCAATTCCGCTGAAAATAATCCACAACCAAAATAAAGTTTAAATCTTATAATGAAAAAAAATGAAATTATAAGCAGAAGAATCAAACTGAAACAGCTGCCTGAAGTACTTTTCTACCAAAAACTGCTTCAGAAGAAGAAAACACATCAAAATGGTAGAATTTAGTAAAAGTATGCAAAGAAGACCAAGTTGCTGCTTTGCAAATCTGATCAACCGAAGCTTCATTCCTAAACGCCCAGGAAGTAGAAACTGACCTCGTAGAATGCGCTGTAATCCTTTGAGGTGGATTTTTACCCGACTCGACATAAGCATGATGAATCAAAGACTTTAACCAAGACGCCAAAGAAATGGCAGAGGCCTTCTGACCTTTCCTAGAACCGGAAAAGATAACAAATAGACTAGAAGTCTTTCGGAAATTTTTAGTAGATTCAACATAATATTTCAAAGCTCTAACTACATCCAAAGAGTGCAACGATCTTTCCTTAGAATTCTTAGGATTAGGACACAATGAAGGAACCACAATTTCTCTACTAATGTTGTTAAAATTCATAACCTTAGGTAAAATTTCAAAGAAGTTCGCAACACCGCCTTATCCTGATAAAAAATCAGAAAAGGAGACTCACAAGAAAGAGCAGATAAATCAGAAACTCTTCTAGCAGAAGAGATGGCCAAAAGAAACAAAACTTTCCAAGAAAGTAATTTAATGTCCAGCGAATGCATAGGTTCAAACGGAGGAGCTTGAAGAGCCCCCAGAACCAAATTCAAACTCCAAGGAGGAGAAATTGACTTAATAACAGGTTTTATACGAACCAAAGCTTGTACAAAACAATGAATATCAGGAAGACTAGCAATCTTTCTGTGAAAAAGAACAGAAAGAGCAGAGATTTGTCCTTTCAAGGAACTTGCAGACAAACCTTAATCCAAACCATCCTGACTGTAAAATTCTAGGAATTCTAAAAGAATGCCAAGAAAAATGATGAGAAAAAACACCAAGAAATGTAAATCTTCCAGACTCGATAATATATCTTCCTAGATACAGATTTACGAGCCTGTAACATAGTATTAATCAGAGAGTCAGAGAAACCTCTATGACTGAGAATCAAGCGTTCAATCTCCATACCTTCAAATTTAAGGATTTGAGATGCTGATGGAAAAAAGGACCTTGTGATAGAAGGTCTGGTCTTAACGGAAGAGTCCACGGTTGGCAAGTGGCCATCCGGACAAGATCCGCATACCAAAACCTGTGAGGCCATGCTGGAGCCACCAGCAGAACAAATGAGCACTCCTTTAGAATCTTGGAAATTACTCTTGGAAGAAGAACTAGAGGCGGAAAGATATAGGCAGGATGATACTTCCAAGGAAGTGACAATGCATCCACTGCCTCCGCCTGAGGATCCCTGGATCTGGACAGATACCTGGGAAGCTTCTTGTTTAGATGAGAAGCCATCAGATCTATTTCTGGAAGTCCCCACATTTGAACAATCTGAAGAAATACCTCTGGGTGAAGAGACCATTCGCCCGGATGTAACGTTTGGCGACTGAGATAATCCACTTCCCAATTGTCTATACCTGGGATATGAACCGCAGAAATTAGACAGGAGCTGGATTCCGCCCATACCAGAATTCGAGATACTTCTTTCATAGCCAGAGGACTGTGAGTCCCTCCTTGATGATTGACATATGCCACAGTTGTGACATTGTCCGTCTGAAAACAAATGAACGACTCTCTCTTTAGAAGAGGCCATGACTGAAGAGCTCTGAAAATTGCACGGAGTTCCAAAATATTGATTGGTAATCTCACCTCCTGAGATTCCCAAACCCCTTGTGCTGTCAGAGACCCCCAAACAGCTCCCCAACCTGTCAGACTTGCATCTGTTGAAATCACAGTCCAGGTTGGAAGAACAAAAAGAAGCCCCCTGAACTAAACGATGGTGGTCTGTCCACCACGTCAGAGAGTGTCGTACAATCGGTTTTAAAGATATTAATTGAGATATCTTTGTATAATCCCTGAACCACTGGTTCAGCATACAGAGCTGAAGAGGTCGCATGTGAAAACGAGCAAAGGGGACCACGTCCAATGCAGCAGTCATAAGACCTAGAATTTCCATGCATAAGGCTACCGAAGGGAAAGATTGAGACTGAAGGTTTCGACAAGCTAAAACCAATTTCAGACGTCTCTTGTCTGTCAGAGACAGAGTCAAGGACACTGAATCTATCAGGAAACCTAAAAAGGTTACCCTTGTCTGAGGAATCAACAAACTTTTTGGTAAATTGATCCTCCAATCATGTTCTAGAAGAAACAACACTCATAAAAGACTGGAAAGGTTCTCTGTAGTGAAAATGAGCAAAGGGAATTGAATCCAATGCTGTGGCCATAAGACCTAAAACTTCTGTGCATATATAGCAACTGAAGGAAATAATAGAGACTAAAGGTACCGACAGACGGAACCCAATAGAATTATCCCTTGTCTGATAGAGACAAAGACAGTGACACAAACTATCTGGAAACCTAAAAAAGGTGACCCTTGTGTGAGGAATCAAGAGCTTTCGAAAAAAAGATCCTCTAACTATGTCCTGAAGAGCAAGTGAATCATAAGAGATTCCGCATCCTCAGAAAATAATCTGAATGAAAACAGAAAAATGAAAATATGCATTTATTGTATCTAATGAAAACAAATAATGCTATCAATGACCATAAAAAGGCAAAATAGTTTGAATAAAACTCCAAACCCGGTTCCTAAAAAAGGAACTGGAAGAAATACCCCAGAAGATTCCAGGTCTGAGCAGCGCTTGAACCCCATGGGTGCCCAGCCATGCTTCAACAGTACCCAAAATATATAGGACAGAAACACACTTAAAGAAAGTGTTAGCCTTACTGGAAAAAAATCAAAGAAATTTGGACAAAATAGAACCAAATAAATTTCAAAGAAGTCTTAACCTGCCCCTTACCAGCCAAGCTGGAATACGGCACGTACATTGCAATATTAGGGAGCTGATTTCGAACCCCAATTATAAACATGTTACTTGGGAAAGAACTCAGGAATTCGTTCCTTAATAAGAACAACCAAACTAGTATAAGCTTAAAGTTTTAGTCTTAGAACTCAATCTTGAAGCCCAGAGTAACAGTTAAGAATTGAATCCAATTATAAAACAAATAATTGATTATCTTAGAACAAAAGAAATATGGATTTTTTTTATTTTATTTTTTTAAAAATCACAAAATTCTTCTAGCTAAAATAGCTAAAGACATAGATTAACCCTCATTTGCGAAAATATTCAATAAAATGAAGACAGAAATGAAATTATTAGCATGATAGTCCAGTTTAAAGGACCAGTCAATACAGTGGACTTGCATAATCAATAAATGCAAAACAACAAGACAAATGCAACAGCACCTAGTCTAGTAAATGTTGTCCCTTAATAATGCTAAAATAAATCATAATCTGATACTTGATTTTAAAGTAAACAGAAAAAATGAAGCAATTGCAATATCCAAATAAATCACAGGACCAAGAAAAGTACCTGAAACTAAATAATTTTCCATAAATAAGATACAACTATCTAAAGGAAAATAAATACTATTTTGCTATAGAAACAATAGCATAATTAGTAGAAGTAGAGATAGCCCCAATAAATTGGAGAACCCTCCAAATTGAATTAACTGCTGGCAAAGAATATAGTTTAAAAACCTTCGAAGAAGGAATAAAAGAAAATTCTCAGCCTATTCCATTCCCTAGAATGGGGAATTGGAAAGAAAACCTCTGAAAACACAGAAGAAATAAATAGGCAGAAATAGTGTCAGCTAGTCTTAAAGAACTAGTTACCTTAATATCCAAAATAATCAACACCTTTTCAACAAAGAACAAATGTACTTTAATAATAGAAAAATAATAAAAAGTAGATTTGTTAGTGTCAATATCTGATGAAGAAAATTTCTGAAAGAGAAAAAACATCATCAGAGAAGGATAAATCAGTATGTTGTTGGTCATTTGAAACTTCAATAATTAAAAAAGAAGTGAAAAAGACCTAAAAATTTTATTAGAAGGCATGAAGTCAGACAAAGCCTTTAAAATAGAATCAGAAAAATCTTCTAAATATTTCTTGTACATAAGATGTAAGAATGGAAATATATAAAGCATAAATACTAATGGATTCTGCATGTAAAAGTATATCATAATAACTTATTAGAAACCATAGCTAAAGATAAACATTTATAACATTTAAAATAAATGAACTTAGCTTTGGTAGAACTGAAACTCAGTTAAGCGTTTATCCAGAAGTGGCTTCTGATTCAGGGTCAATCTGAGACATCTTGCAATATGTAATAGAAAAAACAACATATAAAGCAAAAATGATCAAATTCCTTAAATGACAGTTTCAGGAATGGGAAAAAAATGACAATGAACAAGCTTCTAGCAACCAGAAGCAAAAAATAATGAGACTTAAATATTGTGGAGACAACAATGACGCTCAAATTTTTTAGCGCCAAAAAAGCCGCCCGCATTATTTGGCGCCTAAATGCTTTTGGCGCCAAAAATGGCGCCACATCCGGTAACGCCGACATTTTTTGGCGCAAAAAACATAAAAAAATGACGCAACTTCCGGTGACACGTATGAAGCCGGAAATGACAAGAAATTTTTTTGCGCCAAGAAAGTCCGCTCCAAGAATGACGCAATAAAATGAAGCATTTTCAGCCCCCCGCGAGCCTAACAGCCCACAGGAAAAAAGTCAAATTTTAAGGTAAGAAAAAATTATTTATTCATATGCATTATCCCAAATATGAAACTGACTGTCTGAAATAAGGAACGTTGAACATCCTGAATCAAGGCAAATAAATGTTTAAACACATATATTTAGAACTTTATAAAAAAGTGCCCAACCATAGCTTAGAGTGTCACAGAAAATAAGACTTACTTACCCCAGGACACTCATCTACATGTAGTAGAAAGCCAAACCAGTACTGAAACGAGAATCAGTAGAGGTAATGGTATATATAAGAGTATAAGGGAGGTAAGAGATGAATCTCTACGACCGATAACAGAGAACCTATGAAATAGACCCCGTAGAAGGAGATCATTGAATTCAAATAGGCAATACTCTCTTCACATCCCTCTGACATTCACTGCACGCTGAGAGGAAAACCGGGCTCCAACCTGTTGCAGAGCGCATATCAACGTAGAATCTAGCACAAACTTACTTCACCACCTCCACAGGAGGCAAAGTTTGTAAAACTGATTTGTGGGTGTGGTGAGGGGTGTATTTATAGGCATTTTGAGGTTTGGGAAACTTTGCCCCTCCTGGTAGGAATGTATATCCCATATGTCACTAGCTCATGGACTCTTGCTAATTACATGAAAGAAATCCAAAGCTTCTAATCATTTTCATTCCTTTAGTCAGAATAAGGAACAGAAAGCTGACTCCTCTGCTCAAAAGCAAGGTTCCTCTGGTTCTGTCTGGAGACCTAATGCTAACTGGAATAAGTCAAAGCAGAGTAAGAAATATATCCCTACTACTAAAACTGCATGAAAGTGCGGCCAAGATCTGAGTCCCTGGGTTCCTGATCCTGGGTTTGGAATATTGTTTCTCAGGGAATTCAAGCAGGATTCAGAACAAGGCCTCCCAGAGGATGTTTTTTTTTGTCTAATATTTAAAAAAATCCTGTAAAAACTCAAGATTTTCTTCAGTCTGTCTCAGATGTGGAATATATAGTGATTGTTCCAGTTCCTTTGCAGGAACAGGGGATGGGATTTTATTTGAATCTCTCCATTGTTCCAAAGAAGGAAGGTACTTTTAAACCAGTTTGAGATCTAAAAGCTCTGAATAGGTTTGTAAGGATCTCTTCCAGACTATTCTGCGTTTTGTTCAGCAAAGTTTATGTCCACAATAGATTTAAAGAATGTTTACCTTCATGTTCCTATTCACAGAGATCATTTCCAGTTTCTAAAGTTTGCCTTTCTGGATAGGCATTTTAAATTTGTTGCTCTATCATTTGGTCTGGCTACAGCTCCAAGAATATTCACAAAAGTTATGGGTGTCCTTTTGTGTGTGATCAGGTATCAGTGTATTGCAGTGTTTCCATGCCTGGATGACATCTTTGTTCAAGCCCCTTCTTTTCCTTTAGCAGTATCTCATACCAACCAACTCTTGTTTCTTCTTCAACAGCATGGTTGGAGGATCAATTTTTCAAAGAGTTCTTTAGTTCCTCAGACAAAGGTAACTTTCTTGGGTTTTCAAATAGATTCAGTATCCATAGGTCTTTCTCTAACAGAGCAGAGATGTCACGCTTGGCTGAGCAGGTTCGGGGTATGGAGCTTATGCGAGTTGGTGGCAGACTTAGGACTGTCTGGAATACTGAAAGGGGCCAGCAGTATGTGCTTCTTAATGGGACTACCCTGGAAACAGGATAGGCAAGCAGGCATACCCACACCAGAACTGGAATCTGAGGTAGTGCCCATGATAGGGTCAGAAACAAGAGTGCCAACTTAGGCCAAAGAAAGGAATACCCACTGGAGCCTTTAGACAGGAGGTGCCCACTGGAGACTGAGACAGGAGGTGCCCACTGGAGGCTGAGATTGGAGGTGCCCACTTAAGTCCAGGAGCAGGACACAGATGCTTGGCAGGGCCCACTGCAGGGCTTGGGCTTAGGAGCTGGATACAAGAACTTGACAGAGATACTGGCACTTGGCAGATATCTTTTGTAGAGCTTGGGTGCAGTAACTTGGTAGAGACTCTCTACAGGGCTTGAAAAAAGTAGTATGAGACAGGCACTTGACAGAAAACCTCTGCAGAGCTTGGCACAGGTGCAGGATACTGGAACTTGTCAGAGTTTGGATGCAGAAGCAGGAGACTGGTAATTTGCAGACATCCTTTTGCAGTGCTTGTGTACATGTGCTAGATATATAAACTTGGCAAGTGCTTGACAGTCGTTCTCTTCAGGATTAGGATACAGGATCAAGATGCCAGAGAAGCAGAATGATTCCACAGGAAGCAGAGACAGGCTGGTACAGAGACAAGCCGAGGGTCAGATACCTGAGATCAGTCAGAACAGTCACCAAATCCAAGGAGAATCCAATAGAATAGTCAGGCTACAAGGCCAAGTTCAGAAAACAGAGAAGCAGTCCAATCTTGCATCAACCACCGGGGGGGGGGGGGGGGACTCACAGTTCTCTGGCAATGATGGAGGTGTCTAGGATTTTCTCATAGGCAGAAACCAATTGTTGTCTAGTCTTTGGAATTCATATTCCAGGATTAAACTGGGAGGTAGACTTTCTCAGTCGTCAATCTCTACATCCAGGGGAGTAGTCTCTTCAACAGGATGTGTTCAATCAGATTGTGGAACTTTGGGGTCTCCCAGAAATAGATCTGATGACCTCTCATTTAAAAAAAAAAATCCCAAGTACTTTGCAAAGTCCTGGAATCCTCAGGCAGAGTTAGTGGATGCTCTAGTAGTTCCTTGGTCTTTTCAGCCTGCTTTTCTGTTTATGCCTCTAGTTCTTCTTCCCAGTGTAATCTCCAGAATAAGGCTAGAGAGGTCGTCTGTAATCCAGCATGGTCTCGCAAGATTTGGTATGCAGTTCTGTTTCAGATATCCAGTTGCCCTCCTTGGCCTCTTTATCTGCTGACAGACCTTCTGTCCCAAGGTCCGTGTTTTCCATCCGGATCTCAAGTCTCAGAACTTAATGGCATAGAAATTAAATGCTTAGTCCTTAGGGATTTCTCTGATTATGTGATTGAAACCTTGATTTATATTCGTAAGAATGTAAGATATATAAGAAGATCTGAAATGACTTTATTTAATGGTGTATAGATCATGGTTTTTCTGGCATTCTTTCAGAATTTCAAGGTTTTTGCAGGATTTTCTAGATAAGGGCCTATCTGCAAATTCTCTAAAGGGGCAGGTTTCCTCTCTTTCAGTTTTGTTCCACAGAAAGATTTTTAATCTTCCTGATGTTCATAGTTTTTTTCAGGCTCTGGTTCAAATTAAACTTTTATCACGCCTATTTCTCCTCCATGGAATCTTAACTTGGTGTTAAAGGTTTTGCAGGCTCTCCTTTTGAACCTATGCATAAATTGGACATTAAACAACTTTCTTGGAAAGTGTTATTTATTTTGGCTATTTCTTCTGCTAGAAGAGTTTCTGAGTTATCTGCTCTTTCTTGTAAACCTCATTATATGATAAGGCTGTTTTACGAGCATCATTTAATTGTTTGCCTTCAGGTTGTTTCTTCAGACAATATTAGCTGAGAGATTGTTGTTCTTTCTTTGTGTTCTAATCCTAAAAATGCTTCTGAGAGACATTTGCATTATTTAGATGTTGTTAATGCATTGAAATATTACATTGATGCTACTAAGGATTTATGACAAACTTCGAGTTTGTTCATTTTTTTTCTGACCCTAGGAAGGGTCAGAAGGCCTCTGCTGTTTCTTTAGACTCTTGGTTAGAACTTTTGATTCACAAAGCTTATTTGGAAGCAGGTCAGCCTCCGCCGCAGCGGATTACTGCTCATTCTACTAGGTCAATAGCCACTTCTTGGGCTTTCAAGAATGAGGCTTCAGTTGATCAAATTTGCAGGGGAGCTATTTGGTCTTCTTTGCATACTTTTACTAAATTCTATTATTTTTATGCTTTTGCTTCTTCTGAAGCAGCCTTTGGTAGAAAGGTTCTTCAGGCAGTTTTCTCAGTTTGATTTTTTAGTTCAATATTAGTTCTCAAGAGTAATGGATTGAAGACACCTGTATGAAAGAAAATAAAATGTATGCTTACCTGATAAATTAATTTCTTTCATGGTGGTGAGCATCCACAAGACCCCACCCTTATGTTTTTTTTCTTTAGCATATCTTTTCCCTGCTCCTTTTATGGCTCGTATTGCTTTTTTCTTACTTCATTTGCTTGGCTATACGTTAGACTGAGGTATGTCTGAGGTAGGAGGGGTTTTATAGAGCTCTTGGGGTTTGGGAATCATTGCCTCCTCCTAGTGGTAGGAAAGAGTAATTCATAAGAGTAATGGATCGTGGACTCTCACCACCATGAAAGAAATGTATTCAGGTAAGAATAAATTATGTTTTTTGTGCGCGTCAGGTTTTTGCTCACACTAACTTTTTACTTTCCACTTGTAATATGAGCGCAACCTGACGCACGCAAAGAGCCTACATCTGGCGAAGTTAACGCGCAAGCCAGAGTGCAAAATAGCGATCCACTCATAATCTAGTCCTTAATGGGACAGTAAACACCAGAATTTTTGTTGTTAAAAAGGTAGATAATCCCTTTATTACCCATTCCCCAGTTTTGCATAAGCAACACTGTTATAATAATATACTTTTTACCTCTATGATTGCCTTGTATCTATGCCTCTGCAAACTGCCCCCTTATTTCAGTTCTTTTGACAGACTTGCATTTTCTCTGCCAGGTCTGGCATATTCTGTAAAAATTTCCCCCTGCAGTTCTTGCTGTTTTTTTCTTGCAAATTAAAGGTGACTAATTTGTGTCAAAATATGTGAAACACATATTACTCTAAGAGGAAAACCACATGCATGCAAAAATAAAAGCAACTGTAACGTGCACCCCCATTCCCTGCTAACTTTACTCTCCCCAGCAGAAGAGACTTTGAGGATGGAGAGAGAAAAGAGATAGAGGGGAAGCGGAGAGAGAATAGAGAAGGGAAAGAGGGAGAGGGATGGAAAAAGAGGGATGGGTAAGAAAGAAAGAGAGAAAGTAATAAAGGGGAAAGTGAGTAAAAAGAGAATGGAGAGAAAGTGGAGAGAGAAAGAGACAGAGAAAAGGGAATTGAAAAAGTGAAGATAAAGAGGAGGAGAGTTAGGAAGTGGAAGAGAGAGAAGGAAAGTGTAGAGCCAAATAGGCTTGCAGCGCCTTAAGGGTTAAGGCTGGCAGTGAGTGGGATAGAGTAATGGGAGTTGCAGTAAGTTGCAACAATGTTGCAGGACCAGGGAGTGGCTTACCTTTTGTCCTGATGTCAAGTTGCTGTCAGCCTGCTCTGTTTCTTCTTTTCACCATGAGGCGTTCAAAGCGTTCTTCGGGTCCACCTTTGAGATTCAGGGATGGGAAGAATCCTCCTGCTGTCTGCAGTGACCTGGATCAACAGATAAGTGTTCAAGAGTAAGATGACATTGTTCCCCCATCCCAAAGACCCACTCCCCTGTCAAAATCCCTGCCTCATCAACAGGCTGAAACAACTTCTAATACCGTGCTGGTGGATATGCATCCCCCTCAAGCAGAATATTTGTTTAGCCCTGTCCATAGTCCTGTCCATGGACTATGGAGACTCCTCCTGAGCATTTGAATCCTCTCCCTCCTGCAGGGCTTGCTCCCAATTTCACCCCCCAGGATATTTCATCATCTTTTGTGCAGATAGTGACTGAACTACCTGACTTTGCGGCAGGTGCAGTTGCATCCCTGCTTTCTAATTTTGTTTTGGCACTATCTGCAGGCCAGGCGGCTAGTAATCCTGCTCCTTTAGCATTAGTCAGTGGGATGCATAGCCATGTGGCCTCAAATTTGCCCCCTATAACTGGTGCAGTTGGTGTAGGCCGGCAGGATGACATGACTCATCCACAGCCTCCCTCTGGCCCGGTAGTTTCACAAGGGCATACTGAAGTAGGTCGTCCGGATCAAGCTGATCCCACAGGCCCACAGGCCTCATCAAAATTGCCCCAGGTATCACCTCTTTTAAGTGCCCCCGGCCTATCTTTAGTTTCAGGCCCACCCGGTCCTAGATCCTCAGCCCCACTATCAGCTAACTTCCCCCCTGGGCCTAAGTAATACTGGGCCTACTGCTCCTTGTAATACCCTTGAGTTGCCCCCGGCCTAACTGTGAACCTAGTCCCAGGCCTTCAGGCCAACAGGGGTTCGGGCCTAGCCGCATGGAGCGGCATTGTATCTCCTGCCCACCTGAGCGTTCCTTCGATCATCCTACCATGCCACACTACCCCTGCAGCTGATGGCATACTTACCTTGCTTTTCGGTGCTCAGATTGATCCTCCGCCATCTCGCAGAGATGTGTGCGCAGGTAATGGCGCCTCCTTCATTTCCGGTTGCGGGCAACTTCACTTCTGGTGACATCACAGTGTCACTTCCGGTGACATCACAGCCCTCAGGGATCATTCTACGCACGGCAGGACGCCTGCTGGGGAGGGCTCACATGCTAAGGGGGATATTTAGAGGGTGGAGGGGGCCAAGTAGGGCCATGGACCGCAGTAGGGAATTTCTTCAGGGCAACAGTACCAAACAAGTAGGAGACTTTAATGGAGTTCCTTATGCACAGTCAGTGACACAGGATGTTAGGGGGGGATATAAGAGGTCAGGAGAATTATAATGAAGGGGCGCAGGGCGCATCAGCCCCTTTGATTAGGGTATCTAATAACAATGTTGTATAACAAGTTATAGGTCAGGGACAGGAAGGCCAGTTGTTTCAGGGACAGGAATGGCAGACACAGTCAAGAAGTGAGAATAGGGGGGCTATAATACAAACACCTTCTATTGCCAATAATGCTCATGTGTTTTATGATGACATCATTATGGGGAGTTGGGGAGGGTCCTATGTCCCACAATCTAGCTATGTAGGGATCAATGAGGTTCCAGGTCAATCAGGTGGTATGAATGTTAGGATGGCTGATGGTAATATGATGAATAGTGCTGGAGGCATGTATGCAGGAGTTCAACAGTTGAGTGAGGTTTCCCAGGCCACCCCTGGTTTTCTTTGGGTCCTGGGCAAAGTGCTCACAATATTCTGTCTGTTTTACAGGAAGTCCTATCTGCAGCAGAGGCCAATCCTGGAGCTCCCACAGTTTCTCCTGTTCCAGCCGGTCCAGCCAAATGGATACTTCGACAACAAACGTGGTGGCGGCGGACGCAATCAACCCCCCTTTACCCTCAGTGCCAGCTGAACCATCTGTTCCTGTACTCCCGTCAACCTCTTCTTGGCCCTCTGGTGAATCTTCTGCTGCTAAACACCATAGGGAACACCTGTCAGACTCTTCCACAACAGATTTAGACCTAGATAGCGATACATCACTAGGTTTAAAGTCTAAAGGGCAGAAGAGAATGTACAAAATGCTCAAGCAGATGAAGACAGGTCAGTTAGTAAAGGATAAGGCTGTGGGGCCCCTCCAATTACAAACCAATTTCAGGTAGCCACGGGAGTGGACAGCCGTAAGGCGGCTTTAGCCGGGGATACATTACCCTGTCCAATATATTCGCTGCATGCCCATTTAAAAAATAAAATTGTTAGGAGAATTCAGGAAGGGAGATATGTGAATATTTTCGAGCTTTCCCTAGATGCACATAGACAAAAGGAGAGGAGAGCAGATGGCATGGGTCCTAAAAGAGTCAAGAGGCCTGAGACCTTTGACGAGAGACTGAAGTGTTTCAGAATAATTTCTTCATGCTATCTAGATAAGCACCCCAACCAGGGGCAGGCTCTTCTGAACATTCAGCCACTAGATTTATCAGCATCATAAGGAGGGGGTGTGGCGTGATTACTACTCTGAGTTTAGGAGAAAGATGCCTGGTAGTAGTATCCTAACGTTTGGTACACAGGAGATGCATTTGTGGTCTCGGCTAGGCTCAGAGAGATCCCCCTCTCCTCCCTCAACATCCCTAGGGCAGGGTACGTATTTTCAAAGTAGGAATAGGCTTAGGGGGGAGAGAATGTTGGGCCTTTCAGGAGAAAATGTGTGAGAAGGGCAGCGCCTGTATCTACAGGCACATATGTAAATTTTGCGGAGGGTACCATGCCGGATTGGATTGTACCAGCAAAAATACCTCCAGCGCTGAGAGAACTGTTTCTAAGTTCACCCCTGCAGCTAAGAGCACCCACCCCAGTGAGGGTGGACGTTCTTGAGCCGTGGCTACGTGCATACCCCAACCGCCAGGCAGCGGGCCTCCTTTTGGTGGGTTTTAAGGACGGCTTTGTTATCCCTGTGGGTAGACCAGTGGTGGGTTCCCATACTCACCGGAACATAAAGTCTACTTATCAGCATCCGGGTGTGGTTAGGGAAAAGCTAGCAAAGGAAATATCTATGGGGAGGATCCTGGGCCCCATTTTTGACCCACCGCTCCCCATTTTGGTCATCTCGCCACTAGGCGTGGTTCCGAAAAAGGAAGCAGGAAAGTTTTGTTTAATTCAGCATCTCTCCTACCCCAAAGGGAACTCGGTCAATGATGCTATTGACCCTGAGTTGAGCTCAGTGCACTATCAATCCTTCGATAGGGCTTTTGACATGGTTCGTGGGGCAGGCAGAGATGCTTTGTTGGCGAAGCTTGATATTGAGTCGGTTTGCAGCCTTTTACCTCTCCATCCAAATTAATTTTCTCTTATGGGATGTAAGTTTGAGGGTCGCTACTACATATATCGCTGTTTACCAATGGGTTTTGCTATTTCTTGCTCTTTGTTTGAATGCTATAGCACATTTTTGCATTGGGCGATAGCCAAGCTAATGGGTACAGACTCGGTAGCCCACTACTTAAATGATTGTTTGCTGGTTGGGGAAAAAGGATCTAGTAGGTTTTTATGTCAGAAATGAGAAGCCTGATGGGGAAATTTTGGGTCCCCCTATTCGAGGATAAGACCCAGGGCCCATATTCAAAACTCACCTTTTTAGGGATAGAGATCGACACCTCAGCTATGGTGTGTAGATTGCCATTAGATAAGGTCCAAGAGATGCTAGAGGCGGTTAGGACAGCTATGGCTAAACCTTACATGTCGCTGCGGAAGCTTCAATCCCTATTAGGTTTGTTAAATTTTACATGTATGGTCATTCCCATGGGTAGGGTCTTCAATAGGAGATTGAAAAGCCAGCTTAAAGGCAACCCCAAAGTGTCTAATAGGATCATAGTTTCCCGGGATATGGTAGAGGATTTGAAAGTGTGGGAGGCTTTCTTAATACAGTTTAACGGAGTTAGTGTGTGGCACTCGGGCCCTGTCTCCAGCCAACTCCTGCAATTGTTTTCTGACGCTGCAAGTGCATTCAGTTACGGTGCATATTTTCAAGGGGAATGGTGTGCAGGCCCATGGCCGGGCACATGGGAGCGATTAGACTTCACTAGGAACCTCACGCTACTTGAGTTATTTCCCATTGTGGTGGCAGTTGAGCTTTGGGGGCGGAGGATGCAGAACCAGTCAGTAATATTTTGGAAGGATAACATCAGTGTGTTTTCCATTAATAGGCTATCTGCTTCCTCCTCCGCCATCGTTCGCCTATTGCGGCACATGGTATTGAGATGCCTTCAGCTTAACATACATTTTCAGGCTAGACATGTTCCAGAGGTAAACAATGTTTTAGCAGATGCCCTTTCCAGATTTGATTGGCTGACTTTTAGTAAACTGGCGCCTTTTGCAGCTAAAGACGGGCTAACTTGTCCCGATTTTCTTTGGCAGTTGGTGGACCCTGGCTTTCCTTAGTTCCTTTAGTGCGCTCCTCCCTCGCCCCAGTTACCTGGCGGTCCTATGTTAGACTATGGACAGAATGGGGCCAGTTTTGCAGTGATTGCAAGGTTGATGCCACCTGCACCCCTCAGGTGATGCTGTGGGAATGGCTGACGCAGTTGCTTAAGTCGGGGGTTCGTAAGGGGGCAATTCAATCCCGCTTAGCAGCGTTAACATTCTTTTATAAGGTCCTGGGACTACCAGATCCCAGTAGTTCATTTTTTATTAGGCAGGCCCTGAAGGGTTGGGGTAGATCTCAGGGGAGGAAATTGGATGGGAGACAACCAATTACGCTTGACCGGTTGGAGCGGCTGGTGGTGGTTTTCCCTGAGGTGTGTTCTACCTCGTATGAGATGTTGCTTTTTAAGGCAGCGTTGGTGTTGGCCTTTGCAGGGGCCATATGAATTGGGGAATTGCTATTCCCTAGTAAGAAACAAGTTAATAAAGGCATACAGTGCACTCACATTAGAGTATATCCCTCCTCGGTATTACTGTTCATTCCTCGTTCTAAAACTGATCAGGAAGCCAGAGGGGCATGGCTCACTCTTCCTCCTCAGAAAGACTCCCCTTGCTGCCCGGTGGTAGCGATAGGGGAGTTTGCTAGACACAGACCTCCAGGGATAGGCCAATTCCTCATACATAGCGCCCTGTCACTTTATCAATTTTGCAGAAAACTAGCCAAAGTAGTACAGCGGGTAGGGCTGGACCCTTCTAGAATATCACCCCATTCCTTTAGGATGGGGGCTGCCACAAATGCAGTCCAGGAAGGGGCATCCGCCTTTAGTATTCAGCGCTTAGGGCGATGGCGATCTAACCGCTACAAGTTGTATGTTCGCCCCATGTCTCACAAATAGCAAGATGCATTTATCCCAGTTCTCCATTTCCATATCTAATTATGTTTTGTTTTCTGGGTGCGGGCAGAGCTTCCTCCAGAGTGTGGATCGTAGGCCACTCTTTTATTCACTGGGCGGCGATTCAGGCCCTATTCAAAGAAGGGTGGCAGAACTTAGACTTCCCGGTTTCTAGAGTTTATATTAGATGGCTAGGTTTGAGGGGCATGTGCTGGCCTCAACTCCCATGGGTTTTGCAGGACGCCCATAGGCGGTGGGGTAAGCCCCATATTATTGTCATTCACCTGGGAGGGAATGATTTTGGAGCAATCCCAGCTCTAGACCTAACTAAGAGTATACAGTCCGATTTGGGTCGGATTAGGGCCTGGCTCCCTGGAATCACAATAGGTTGGTCCAATGTGATAGCCCAACGCCATTGGTGGCATATGTGTTCCCTGGTTCCCAGGGCTTCATGATATGCCACAATGCCATTACAGCCGACAAGCGGGAGCTCTTTAGACCTGATGGGGTTCACCTGTCAGATTTAGACTTAGATATATTCCTAGGAAATATTAAAAATGCTCTCCCTTACTGTAAGTCAGGTCGGGTGGGTGGCGGCAAGTGATAATGAGATGCTATCCCTTGTGGCGGGAGGTCGCGGCCAGGAGCGATTGGAGATGGTGAACGGGGGATGTGATGGCCAGGCTGAGGTTGCGTTTCGATTACTTCAGTCAACTGGAGTGCCCCGCCCCTATGGGTAGGCAGGCCAGGAGAACTGGGAAACACCCCTAGTAGTATCTCCACCCGAGCCGCGCTTGCTGTTGCAGTCTAGATTGGGCCGCTGACCTCTTCAGTCCAGGGTTAGGCTTAGTGTCTCATTTGCCGCCATCTAATTTAGAGTTTGTCGGTTTTATTTATATATATATATTTATATATTGTTAATAAAAGGGGACCAGTGATGATCTGTTTATTCCCAAAATAAAGTGTCTGTGTCTGATTTATGGGAAAGAGGACTGGGTGAGTTATCAGAAAGTTTAACAAGTTAATGTCCCCCCCTTTCCCCAGTTGGGTGATGGTTCCTCTTGTAGCAAGCTGGTAAGCCTTTAATCCCTTAGGGGAAGTGAAAGAGTAAATAGTAAAAAAAAACCTGCATCCTAATTAGAGCACTCAGCAGAACAAATGTTTCTGACAGCCCAAAACCTCCAGGAGCAAAGAGGTTAAAAAAAAGCTTGTGTCCTGGTTGAGCTTGAGGGTGGGGGATGGGAGCATACTTGTCCTGTCCTACACTGCAGCACACATTAATTTAACAACAAACAGCCCCCTTGCCCATATTATCTGGTTGACTGCTAGTTCTGCCTGTAGATTAAGTTGTGAGCAGTGAGCTTGCTGAATCCTGACGCCGCAAGCACCGCACTCAGGAGGTAGAAGGGGGAGGGAAGGGCTAGCTTCATAGATGTAAATCCTGCCAAGTTTATAGGCTACTGCTTCTGTGATCCACCATGTATAAATATAACGTACCTGCCAACAGCAAGACAGTTTAAAAACAAACAACAGCAAAAAAAAAAAAACAGCACCTGTGTATTATTGGAGCGTTGCTCAGTGGAGGAATCAGCTGTTGCTGCCCACTGGCGAATCTCCTGGTTTCCCGGTAGGCCAATCCAGCCCTGACTGGCTGCAAACAGGGCAGCCTTTCTGATGCTTTCTAAGAGAAAAGTGACAATCTATGAGTGTTAAACACATCAGAAGTGCTGCCCTCTTTGCAGCCAATGTTTGTATGAAATGTTTTCATACATTTTCTATATGTTTTCTAATAAAGACGTTTTTTATGATCCAAGCCTCCCTGCTGTAGCCTTTTGTGTTTGCCTTGATAAAGTTTCTGTATCTCAATGTATTGAAGCTTTGTGATGTGGCTGTGAGACTCATGGAGTAAATATAAAGGCCAACGCTGATGATGGATCATTCAGTAGCGTACTTTCATACAGCTGGTTAGTGGTCACATCTGTGACTTTTCTTTTTTTGGCACTTATGTGTTTACCCTGAGCCAATCATGAGCTGCAGTCACATGTAGCCTCCAGTCACAGGTCTCTTCCTTTTTTGGGAACTGCAATACTTACGACTATTTGTTATGAACCCTTTTATAGACGCTGTGAGGTTACTGAGGGGACTCAGTGTAAAGGTGATACTATGTTCTAAATTCACTAAGTATTTCATTAGTGTGTGCTTCTTCCATTAACATTTATAGTTGTGTGAGGTGCCCAATACATACACAAACAAGTACTGCTAGCAATGTGGCAAAACAATAACTGCAATTGCAACCCCTAGGAAGAACTTGCCAAATGGGTATAGTGACATCACTCGGATCCCTGGATTCCCCCGGTGATGCTGGGGCACTAGACTACCAGGGATGCAGGGGTAAGTCCATGAGGGACGTCAGTGAGCTCCAAAAGCACCCATCCCTGGGATGATGGCACACAGGGCTGGATTTACAGCACAGTTGCCTGTAGGCACCAAAATCTGAAGCGCCTCTAATGACCTTAAGTAAGATTTAAGTTTGTAAAGGCCACTGCAAGCAATGTGTAATATTTGCGGCAAACATAACATAGTTCTCTTGTTTCATTGCTGGCAGTCATCTTAGTTAAGGTTCCTGGCTATTTATAATAGGCAGAGGCAGGAGCCCCTCTATAGAGGGCCCCTGCATGCACATGCCTACTCTGCCTTATTATAAATCCGTCCCTGAGGGCACATTGTCATCATCTGCACTAAAAAGGATTGTGCAGCTGATAACCACATATCATCATATACAGTAAAAAGGTTAACAATAAAATGTAATTTCTTATTGTCTTATATGAATAGTACCATTTAAAAACAGTAGCTTCTAGTTGTCAGAAAGACTGAAGTAAAAAGGCAGAGATTTGGCAATTAAAATACAGAACAAAAGTTTTAGATAAAAAAAACAAAACTGTAATGACAAAATTAATGAGAACATAATGTTTTAAAATATGAACTTATCAAAGGGCTAAACAAGAATAATTTTCTTCTGCCAAACTCTGGAGTACAAAGTAGAAGAATAAATTGTCAGATTATTAATCAGTTATGTTGGGATTCATAAATACAGCATTGTTAATGGACTCAGAAAAGAAAGATAAAGTGACTGTTCTACAAAAAAATATATAGTTTTATGAATTTTTTATTAAAAATGTGTGGCTTATAATAAAATCACTGCATGGCTGTCAGTGTGAACAAATTGTAATGCCAGCAATAAAGGCACATTGTATTTCAAAACAACTTTCTAATACAGATGTTATTTAAAAAATATATATCTAGTTGTAGTTGATTTTTCGCTGAAGTTGATCTTCAAAGAGCTAATAGGTATATCTACACCAATTAACAGCTCCATATGCAATAAGTATCTATGCTTTTTAGCTCCTGAGCAGGGAACTTTTCAGCCAATCAGAAGCAAATGGTTGTTACATGATCCACCAATCACAGGCCATGTTCTGCTCAGAGCTGCAGCATTTTTGCCCCCCCCCCCCCAAGTGAGCATTACTTATGTGTTTAAACAACATTTAATTGTATCATTAGAATATAACTGTGTTTTATAAATAATGTACTGGCCCACACACACTTCTTAAAGGGACATGAAACTCAAAAATTGTATTTCATGAACCAGATAGATCATACAATTTTAAACCAATTTGCTTCTATTAGCTTATATGCTTAGATCTCTTGGTATCCTTTGTTGAAGGAGAAGCAATGCGCTACTGGGAGTTAGCTAAAAGCCAATGACGAGGCATATGTGTGCAGCCACCAATCAGCAGCATCTGAGCCTACCTAGGTATACTTTACAGCAAAAGATACACAGAGAATGAAACAAATTGGATAATATAAAGAAATTGAGTAGAATGATCTACTTGAATCATAATGAAAAAAATGGGTTTCATTACCTTTTTAGGATGATGCACCCAAGAGACTTGTATAATAACTGAATGCTGGGTATGGGCTCCGCTGCTTTTACAACAGAAAGAGGAGCCCCCGGTCTTGCAGTATTTATTATCTGCTTGCAGCTAGAATTCCCCTGATGTTGCTGGATTGCTCATGACTGACTGTAGTCCTTGTACTTGTTCACAGGCTGCAGTACTCACTGCTCTAACCTGACCCATATGTTCTGTAGATATGAATATAAACAAATGAAAAAAATATGATTTAGCCAAATAATTCACCCCCCCTGCTTTTGGTCCCCTGCATCAGCTACTGCTGCACCCCTGACCCTTATTTTCTGTAGATATGAACAAATGGTAATATAACTAACAAACAAACAAAGGATTAATCCAGACAAGGACTGCAAATTAGTCCCTTTTGCCTACATTTAATGGGACAAGAAGGTTAAATTAAAGTTATAAGATTCCGACTAAGGGAATGATGATCAAAGGATTCTCCAGCTTGGAGAGAAATTGTAGTGCATCATTCACCATTGCTGAACTCCCAGAATGCTCAAAAGAAAAAGGGTGGGGCTCTCCAGCACTTCAAGATCTTTCTCATTTATGTACCTGCTCCTTTCAGTATTATTAAATTAAAGGGACATTCCCGCCAAAACTTGAATCAACATGGATACATTTCAGTTTTGAATAGAAGCATTTTTGTAATATACATGTATTAGCAAAAATGCTTCTAATAAAAGCTATAGCTGTTTCTAATGTGTATTTAAGTATGCAACGTGCACCTGCTTTTTAAACAGAGCATTTACTCAGAGAGCCTAAGGTGCTTGTACTATATAGTAATGACTCAATTTGTTAATTGCTGACATAATACAAGCCCCACTGGTGCTCTTAGCAGCAGAAGTATGTAAAATGCTGGTGCACTGAGAATATCTAGCTATGCTTCACATGCACGTGCAGAGAAATATGTTGACACTAAAACAGTGATAATTTTTACTAGAAGCATTTTTGCCAATAGATGTATATTGTAAATATGTTTCTGTTCAAATATGTAATTTATCTGGGTACATTTAAATTTTGACTGGAATGTCCCTTTAAGCATTGCACTTGCTATTTTTTTTTTTTTAAATAATTTTAGATTTAGATCCAGTGCAATTTTACAAATTCTGATTATGTTTTGAAAGTTTCTGTGCTACTTTAGCAAATTAGGTTCATACTTTGTATATTTCTGAATATCTTTTACAAATTACATTGCACTTTTGTATTTGCTCCATTATAAAACTAAAACTGACAGTTTCAGAAAGTGGGAGGGACAGGGAAGTTCCGTGGGCTGAACAAGGGAATTCCTAGGGTATGTCTGAAGCTCTCTCACAGTTCCTATGAAATGATGTAAGCATTTTAAACAAGCTGGTGCCACTGATTTATTTTGGCAGCTGTATGCAGGTGAAGTTTGCTCAAAATTCACAATACACTTATTTTACCTAACAGAAAAGCAATATATACTTAACTTTAGACAAAAGCTAGTTAAATTGTAGTGAAAACATTCCAGTTTAATTTATAATTGATGCAAACTGAGCTTTTAAATCAGCCCCAGGTGTTCTCCAGTTACCTTCCCTTTCATGTAAAACATTTTTAGCCCAGAGATATTGTTATTTTTATTGGATCCGGTCTGCCAGTGTTGTTAACCACTCTTTTGGTGATTTTTTTGGCTCCTGAACCTGGCAAGTCTTCTGACCATTCTTTTGGATAATCCTAGTGTTTGTCGTATGATCAGAGTGATTCCTGGTATCCTGACTCCTGGCTTGTCCTGGACTTTGCTCTTGTTATTCGTTTTGCAACCTTCTAATAAAAGCTATAGCTGTTTCTAATGTGTATTTAAGTATGCAACGTGCACCTGCTTTTTAAACAGAGCATTTACTCAGAGAGCCTAAGGTTCTTGTACTATATAGTAATGACTCAATTTGTTAATTGCTGATATAATACAAGCCCCACTGGTGCTCTTAGCAGCAGAAGTATGTAAAATGCTGGTGCACTGAGAATATCTAGCTATGCTTCACATGCACGTGCAGAGAAATATGTTGACACTAAAACAGTGATAATTTTTACTAGAAGCATTTTTGCCAATAGATGTATATTGTAAATATGTTTCTGTTCAAATATGTAATTTATCTGGGTACATTTAAATTTTGACTGGAATGTCCCTTTAAGCATTGCACTTGCTATTTTTTTTTTTTTTTAAATAAATTTAGATTTAGATCCAGTGCGATTTTACAAATTCTGATTATGTTTTGAAAGTTTCTGTGCTACTTTAGCAAATTAGGTTCATACTTTGTATATTTCTGAATATCTTTTACAAATTACATTGCACTTTTGTATTTGCTCCATTATAAAACTAAAACTGACAGTTTCAGAAAGTGGGAGGGACAGGGAAGTTCCGTGGGCTGAACAAGGGAATTCCTAGGGTATGTCTGAAGCTCTCTCACAGTTCCTATGAAATGATGTAAGCATTTTAAACAAGCTGGTGCAACTGATTTATTTTGGCAGCTGTATGCAGGTGAAGTTTGCTCAAAGTTCACAATACACTTATTTTACCTAACAGAAAAGCAATATATACTTAACTTTAGACAAAAGCAAGTTAAATTGTAGTGAAAAGATTCCAGTTTAATTTATAATTGATGCAAACTGAGCTTTTAAATCAGCCCCAGGTGTTCTCCAGTTACCTTCCCTCTCATGTAAAACATTTTTATCCCAGAGATATTGTTATTTTTATTGGATCCGGTCTGCCAGTGTTGTTAACCACTCTTTTGGTGATTTTTTTGGCTCCTGAACCTGGCAAGTCTTCTGACCATTCTTTTGGATAATCCTAGTGTTTGTTGTATGATCAGAGTGATTCCTGGTATCCTGACTCCTGGCTTGTCCTGGACTTTGCTCTTGTTATTCGTTTTGCAACCTTTCTCCAGATCTATTACCTGGCCTGTCTGACCTCTCTTTAGCTTGTGTATCCTGTGTTTCTAGTCCTAGGCCCGGTGTGGATATTCTTTCAGTCCTTGGCCCTGTTGTGGGCACTCTCCAATCCTATGCTAAGATCTGCAGATTCCAAGTCTTATGTCTCCTGTGCTCAGCTCTGCAGATTCCTAGTCCTGTGTCTCCTGTGCTCAGCTGTTCAGATTCCAGATCCTCTGCCCAGTGTACAGCTTCAAAGATTCCAGATCCTCTGTCCAGTGTACAGCTTCACAGATTCCATGTCCTGTGTCCAGTGTACAGTTTTACAGATTCCAAGTCCTGTGTACAGCTCCACAGAAACCAAGTCCTATGTACAGCTCCACAGAATACAAGTCCTGTGTCCAGTATTTGACTCTACAGATACCAGTACAATAAACTTGCCTAGTCTATGTTTATAATGCCTAAGAAAGGAAAGAACACTAAAGGGTGCATTTCCTCTGTACCTTTTAGTGAAAATGACAACCACTTTCCAGTCGCCTCTACTACTGGGCTCCAAACTCCTCTCCTCCGTGCATGACACTTTTTTAATATTTTGTTTTTTTTTAATGCATTACATTAGTAGTTAAAAACATTTTTGCACACACTGCTGCCATATTGTGTGGAAGGGATGTGCTCACTCTGAACTTTCCCAAGTATACCAAACAAAAGAAGTAAATTTGATAATAAAAGGTAAGTTGAAAAGTTTTTTTTTTTTTTTTTTTAAAGAATTGTACACTCGGGCCCCCATTTATCAGGGTGTATGTGGACAATGTTTCAGGCAGGGAACCTGTCCGTATGACTCCAGGGCCTCTGATGCAGCATTTTAACATTGCTCATGCAGCCCCCCTTACTCTTGATCAGCCAACAGAGTGAGAGCAGGGCTTGTCAGTCATTCCAGCCAAATGTGTTTATAATGTTTGACTTCCACAAACTCTGAGGTTGTGGACATGTTAAAGGGTCATGATACCCAAATGTTACTTGAAAGTGATGCAAAATAGCTGTAAAAAGCTGACTAGAAAATATCACCTAAACATCTCTATGTAAAAAAGGAAGACATTTTACCTACCTTAAAGTGATTGAAAACTATAATGAATTAAAGCCCAGAATCTAAAAAATACTCTTAAAAAGTGAGGCCCTTTAATTCATTAAACTTTAAAAACGCGCTTTTTAAAAAAAAGATGCTTACCTTTTGGTTACAGTAAACAGAGCACCGATCCTCCGCCCACTTCTCCTTCTGTATTTTGCATATTGATGATAAATCAGCTTCCTCTAATCGTTGCGTGCAATACGAGCTGGATGCCAATGGGGGCACGCCACTATTTAGCATATGGGTATTATGTCCCTTAAAGAAGCAGTTGTTGTAAGACCAGTGCTTCTTAAAATGGTCTGTTTCATTGTTGTAATAAAAAAAGCACTAAGCAGTGGCTTATATGTAATAGAGATCATTGCAATATGTAATTTCATTTTAAATGGATTTGGCCTTTTATTATCATTATTTTTATTTATTTTTACACTACATTTGTGCAGTGTTCATTATTTCCTGCCACATCCCTACAAGGGGGTCAGAGCCCTGCAGGAAGGTTTATAAACCCTGATGTCATAAAACTTCTGGAGTGACATGAGCTGGTTTACTATAAAGTTAACAGACTAGATAACAGTGAGTCAGATCTGCACATGTTTAGATCAGTCAGAATGTAACCTAAGTTGCCAAGATGTCAGCTCTCTGAGGGCAGGGGCTACCCTGAGAATTTATAAGTACTCATTTTGCAAGAAAACAAGTAAGTTGTTTGCTGTATCCGTTTCTTTTTATGTTTACCTTGATTTAATATATTTGTTTATAACAAAGGAGTATTGTTTAATATCCCTTTGATATTTAGGTCCAGAATTGCATAAATGGGGGGCTCTGTCTGAAGCAAGAAAGATATTAATTATAATGTGTCCCTTTATTACTAGGTGTCATCATTTTTTCTCTTTTTTTCTCAGATTGGTAATTTGTATAATTAAACATTAAATAATAATTCTATCTAACATGAACATTACTAGATAAGAATCAACATTCAATTACCAAAATATTTTGTTTTCATAACGCCAAATCATTTCAAAATCATTTAAATAAGGTAAACACAAATCCTTTGCAGCTATAGTTTTTTTACTCTAATTCTTTAAAATGGTTTCTTCACTTTGTTGTGAGACAGAAAACTATTAAATCCAAATTCCCATCTTCCCATTTCAATCTGCAGGGCTGCAGCATCCTTTGCTTTTATACATAAAAGCGCAGAGATTGGCGAATTGAGGTTAAGCTGGCAGAGTATTACAAATTCCAACGGAGCATCTTTAGTGCTTTTTTTAAATTTTTGTAATGCAAATAAAAGATCATATAAATGTTAAAATGATTTTAAAATATTTGCAGTCAAAATATGTCTATAATTATATTTTTTGGTGCATAGAAGTGTCCATGTTTTTAAAGGCATTGTTTTAACAAAAGCACATTTGTTTTCTTTTAAAGATCATTTTAAACCTGCTTTATATCTCTTTTTTTCCTACATTAAATTATTTTTGGGACTGACACTGCAGTTTTCATTCTTTCCATTGTCTTTACCCGTAACTCAATGCTGGACAGTTTCAGGACCCAAGAGGCAAATATCTGCAATGATTGATTGAGCTCTGACACACCCCTGATTGCAAAGAAAAGTATGGTCAGTAACTGAGCAGGTATTGGGGATTTTACAAAGATAACAGCATTATGAACAGGAAATGAAATTGCTTATAAAGATGCAAAATTAAAAGGGAGAAATAATGTTGTCTATAAAGAAAGTTGTGTGAAAAATGAAAAAATTAAGTGAGAAATACTTAAATAATTCAAATTATGATTTCTCGTGATATATTTAAAGCAGAGTACTGTCAGATTGAGACTTAAAGTAGGT
Source organism: Bombina bombina (assembly GCF_027579735.1). Taxonomy (NCBI): domain Eukaryota; kingdom Metazoa; phylum Chordata; class Amphibia; order Anura; family Bombinatoridae; genus Bombina; species Bombina bombina. The sequence continues at coordinate 69,323,855 of NC_069508.1, forward strand.
ACATTTTTTTATTAAAAAAATTAAATATATATATATATATATATATACAAAACACGGAAGGGAACTGCACTCTCATACCGGACCGGGTACACATCCCATGACCCTGCAACATGCTCAGCCCTGGGTGCCACTGGCACTCACAGGAAGCTGTGCTGGCCCAGAGCCACAAGCAGTTAACCCCAGACAGGTCTGGGTGCAAGAACCATAGGGAAAATTACAAAACAAATTAATACAACACACAGAGAAAACCCAGCACTCACTTACAAGCTCTCAGCTAAGATTTAAAAGCAAAAATGGAAAGGTTAGTCACCGCATCTGGCCAAATGGGACAAGCTCAGGTACCACGTCAAGGTCCTCTCCAATACCTGAGACCCTAAAACAGCCACACAATGCAAGCTTATAATCCAAACAAACTGAAAACAAGGGAAGGGTGCACAGGAATATGTAACCACCCTAGGCATATACAAAACACGGAAGGGAACTGCACTCTAAGCTTGCATTGTGTGGCTGTTTTAGGGTCTCAGGTATTGGAGAGGACCTTGACGTGGTACCTGAGCTTGTCCCATTTGGCCAGATGCGGTGACTAACCTTTCCATTTTTGCTTTTAAATCTTAGCTGAGAGCTTGTAAGTGAGTGCTGGGTTTTCTCTGTGTGTTGTATTAATTTGTTTTGTAATTTTCCCTATGGTTCTTGCACCCAGACCTGTCTGGGGTTAACTGCTTGTGGCTCTGGGGACAGCACAGCTTCCTGTGAGTGCCAGTGGCACCCAGGGCTGAGCATGTTGCAGGGTCATGGGATGTGTACCCGGTCCGGTATGAGAGTGCAGTTCCCTTCCGTGTTTTGTATATGTCTAGGGTGGTTACATATTCCTGTGCACCCTTCCCTTGTTTTCAGTTTGTTTGGATTTATAAGCTTGCATTGTGTGGCTGTTTTAGGGTCTCAGGTATTGGAGAGGACCTTGACGTGGTACCTGAGCTTGTCCCATTTGGCCAGATGCGGTGACTAACCTTTCCATTTTTGCTTTTAAATCTTAGCTGAGAGCTTGTAAGTGAGTGCTGGGTTTTCTCTGTGTGTTGTATTAATTTGTTTTGTAATTTTCCCTATGGTTCTTGCACCCAGACCTGTCTGGGGTTAACTGCTTGTGGCTCTGGGGACAGCACAGCTTCCTGTGAGTGCCAGTGGCACCCAGGGCTGAGCATGTTGCAGGGTCATGGGATGTGTACCCGGTCCGGTATGAGAGTGCAGTTCCCTTCCGTGTTTTGTATATGTCTAGGGTGATTACATATTCCTGTGCACCCTTCCCTTGTTTTCAGTTTGTTTGGATTTGAAAGCTTGCATTGTGTGGCTGTTTTAGGGTCTCAGGTATTGGAGAGGACCTTGACGTGGTACCTGAGCTTGTCCCATTTGGCCAGATGCGGTGACTAACCTTTCCATTTTTGCTTTTAAATCTTAGCTGAGAGCTTGTAAGTGAGTGCTGGGTTTTCTCTGTGTGTTAAATATATATATATATATATATATATACATATATATATTATGGTTAAGAGAAGGGAGAAATGACTAGGAATGTAATCCTAGTTGTAGAAAGACTGTCTTTCTACAACTAGGATTACACTCCTAGTCATTTCTCCCTTCTCTTAACCATAAAAAACATTTTATAAGGGTCTGCACCACCACAATTTTTATGCTGACAAAACTAGGTGTGTTATTGTCAGTTTGTAACTTCACATAATAGCTCTTGAACAGCAGTTGCGTCCCCTCTGATATTTTTTTGTATATATATATATATATATATATATATATATATATATATATATATATATATATATAATAAAAGAGTACTGCCAGATTGAGACATATGATGGGTATACTTTATTTTTATTTTTTTAAATATATAAATAAATAAAAAAAACAACAAAAATTATAATTCCTAATATGATATACCTCATAAAAGAGTACTGACAGGTTTAATTTGTTTAAAAAAATTCATACAACATTTTAGAAAATGCAAAAAAACAAACATACTAGATATTATTTATACAGGGGCATGCAGATTTTATCTGTTAAATTGATACAGTGATTTTGATATGTTTTTGTTAATATTTCTATTTATTAGGCTCTGTACAGTAACTAAAACAAATAACATAGATAAAAAAGCTATGCAAGAGATGGGGTACTAGATTTATGACTGTAAAAAAACCTATGTGAATACTTGGGTAGACTCCAAAAGTAAGATTGTAAAGTTGCACAATAATAATTAATTCCAAAACACTCAGCATATTGATGTAAAATAATATACAACTAGTATTTATTGAAAATGTTAAAAAATACATGGAAACATAGTACCGTAAACAGAGAAACTGCCTAGGAGTACTAGATGCCTAAAACAAAAATGACTCAGTGTTCCAGGTAGGAGATTACATTTTGTTGAGAAAAGCAAATCATTATTCCCATGTGTCCTTAAAAGTATTTAAATATTCCCAAACTATCCCTGTCAGATATTTAATTTGTGCTACATAACATATTTTACCAGTCATGGTAGCCACTATGGTTTGTTGCAAAATATAAGGATTATACAAATAGGTATATGAAGTGTGGTAAGGAGTTTGTGGATTTATCACCAAGCCCATCCAGAACTCACATAAAAGTCCATCAACAGGGATGGAAATGTCCACTAGTCCACTTCTCTTATATAATTAAAAATAGTTTTCGGAATCTTTGACTTAGAGAGATGATGTTGTTTTTTGTTATTTAGTAAATACTGTATAATATAAAATTCAGTGTATGTCTTATGTGGGTAGTTCTTTAACACTGAGCACAATTTGAGAAGTTACAAGCACATGCTTTCTAATTTTCTCTCTGTTAACATGCAACTTGCTGAATGCTCACTGTGTGTCCGTTCTTTAAATATGTAACAAAAGCACAGTATATAAAATCAATGTTCATCATGTTGATACATTTATTAAAGGTGGACATAATTTTATCAACACTCTTCAATAACTGGCAAAACAAATACAAGAGGACATCTAAGAGGACATTTTATGATAGGAATAACCAGGTACTCAAACAATAGCTGATCCATTATTGTTTGCCATGCAAGTGAAAATATGTTTTGTACTTTGTTTCATTCAATATTCCAACTCACCTACATTTACACTGTTTTTTTCACCTTTAATGTGTTCCCAATAACCCATTTTTTAATTTTAATATTTTATTCATAAAAAACTCCAATGATATAAATAGAATTAAATAAAAAGGCAGATAATTATAAAAATAATAAAGAAAGAAAAAAACTAAAATATTTATAACTAAGTTAAACACATTATTGTCACATAATAAATAATTAAATAATCTTCAAATAACAGCTTTAAGATTTTCCTCTAAATAGTTCAAAAACTGACCAGGACATTGTAAAAAAGATTCCCTCCTCTTAAATCTGTCCATTTTGGTATCATAGAATTTTCTCCGCAATGACTTTTTCAAGGGTTGAAATGATTGGAAAATATTTGGTTATCCAGTTTTGTAGATAAATAATCTGGCAAGTAGAATGGGTAGGTTAATAATTTTCTCAAATTTTTAGGGTGAAAATCCTGGACTAAAAATTAAAAAGAACTATTTATACAAAAGTTATTTTTGATTTAAATATATAAGACAAAAATTTCACAAAATATTGTTAGGGTTTAGGGCATGTCCATAAAAATGATCTAGATTTGGTGGATTGCACTTTGAGCAAATATGTAATAAATCTTTCCATTATTTTCAAACCCTATTATGAATTAAAGGGCCACTAAACCCAAAATCTTTCTTTTATAATTCAGATAGAACATACAAATTTAAACAACATTACAATTTACTTCTATTATTTATTTTGCTTTCTTTTTGAGATATCCTTATTTGAAGAAAAAGCAATGCACATGGGTGAGCCAATCACATGAGACTTCTATGTGCAGCAACCAATCAGCAGCTACTGAGCATATCTAGATATGCTTTTCAGCAAAGAATATCAAGAGAATAAAACAAATTAGATAATAGAAGTAAATTAGAAAGATGTTTAAAAATGCATTCTCTTTCTAAATCATGAAAGAAAAAATGTGGGTATCATGGCCCTTTAAATAATCCCTATTCATTAATATGCATTGTGTCTATCTTAAATATGCTTCTGAAGTTATTTCTTTACATTTATAAGATCTCCCGCACCTTCATATTTCATTAGAATAGCATAGATTATTGAAATTTAAATCGTATTTATTTCATGATTATCTATAACCTTCTAAAATTGATGCAGATACTCCATATCTGTGGATTAGTTCTAATAAGTTGATAAATACTGGGGCTGATCAGAATCCTTCTGACATGTTTATCAAATGATTTATCTTCACAAATCAGCATAGACTTTAATGGTGGTATCATTTTTCTTAAGAATCGTGATCAACCCCATAATATTTAACCTGCAAAAACTTTATGATGTTTATCTATTCCAAATCACTTGAAAATGTTCAAAATATTATATTTTTGTTTCAAAATTCATAAAATATTTGATGTTGATAATCTGTTTCAGTTATTACTTCAAATATTTTTTTTCTCTATATCTCCTACTGGACACCGAACATTTCCCCTAAGAGGTAGGGATTTAGGAAATCTACAATTCCTTGACATCAATTTATTTACCCTTCTCCAAGCAGTTAAAACATCTTTAAATAAAAGATGTTGTATTACCTTCTTTTTCTATTTTTTTATTAACTGCATGGGATAGGAAAGACAGGGAAAGGTGTTTAGCAATTTCTTCCTCAATCTCTCTAATACTAGTGTATTGTGAACCAAACTCACCAGACTAATGCTATTCTATTCAGTGCTCACCAATTATACTTTTTAATAATTATATTTATTATAATATATAATAATGGGCTACCTTTTTCATATGATAAATACTATTTTCATAGCTGAATCCCAGTTTTTTTTATTTTGCTAAAGAAAAGATCTAATAGACCAATATAAATAATTATTTTTTATTAAATTGGGCAGCATTTGAATAGGATGTAGAATCTTTGGAAGAATATGCATTTTGAATAAATAGATCTGCATACCAGGGACATTGTTTATCCAGTTTTTCAAACTTTTAACTGCCATTTTCCTATCTGGTGTCAAATTCATTTCATACTATCTAACAGAGTTATTGGATATAATAATACCTAACTACTTTAAATATTCCACCTAAGGAAGGGATATTTTAATAAATTATTTAATTTGTTTAAACATATGATCTCGGATTTTTGAACATTAACTCTATAGCATGAGATCAGATCAAAAAGTTCAATAGTTTTTAAAATCTCTTAGAGATCTATTGCACAGGTTGGGTAACAAATAACAAATGAACCAACCTGATGACTTTGTATGAATATTTTTTTTTAAATAATTTTGTATTTTTAAAAAAAATATCTATACCACATCATTTATACAAAGTCATCAGGTTGGTTCCTAACCCTAAATTCACCAAACATCTTAAACATAAAATCTTACTTTATTTATGTTGAAGTGCTTCTAAAGATAGAAGGAAAGCCAGATCCTAACTCCTCAGTGTCAGCCATATAGAATCAGTCCAGGATTAGACCCAACTGCTATAGTGATAATATAAACACACACTAGCACACTGAGAGGAAACCAGGATCTGACCCACTCAGGAAAGAAACAAAACAGATATTATGCAGGGAAATAAAACTGTGTACTCACAGGTGATGCAGGGAAATGGAACAGTCTCTAGATGAGGTGAGGGAGTACAAGGAACAGAAACTTTAAAGCAGGTTGAGGGTGATCCGTTAGAGTAGTCAGGCAAAGCAGAGGTCAGTACTACTTTAGAGCAGGCAGAGGATGATCTGTTAGACTGGTTAGGCAAAGCAGAGGTCAGTATCACTTTAAAGAGGATGATCTGTTAGAGTGGTCAGGCAAAGCAGAGGTCAGTACCACTTTAGAGCAGGCAGAGGATGATTTGTTAGACTGGTTAGGCAAAGCAGAGGTCAGTATCACTTTAAAGCAGGCAGAGGATGATCTGTTAGAGTGGTCAGGCAAAGCAGAGGTCAGTACCACTTTAGAGCAGGCAGAGGATGATTTGTTAGACTGGTTAGGCAAAGCAGAGGTCAGTATCACTTTAAAGCAGGCAGAGGATGATCTGTTAGAGTGGTCAGGCAAAGCAGAGGTCAGTACCACTTTAGGGCAGGCAGAGGATGATCTGTTAGAGTGGTTAGGCAAAGCAGAGGTCAGTATCACTTTAAAGCAGGCAGAGGATGATCCATTAGAGTGGTCAGGCAAAGCAATGGTCAATGCCCATTTAAGCAGGTTTAAGGATGAGGCAGCAGAGTGGCCAGTATCACTTTAAAGCAGGCAGAGGATGATCCGTTAGAGTGGTCAGGCAAAGCAATGGTCAATGTCCGTTTAAGCAGGTTTAAGGATGAGGCAGCAGAGTCGTCAGGCAAAGCAATGGTCAATGTTCCTTTAAGCAGGTTTAAATATTAGGCAGCAGAATGGTCAGGCAAAGCAATGGTTAATGTCCCTTTAAGCAGGTTTAAGGATGAGGCAGCATAGTGGTCAGGCAAAGCAATGGTCAATGTCCCTTTAAGCAGGTTTAGGGATGAGGCAGCATAGTGTTCAGGCAAAGCAATGGTCAATGTCCCTTTAAGCAGGTTTAGGGATGAGGCAGCAGAGTGGTCAGGCAAAGCAATGACCAATGTCCCTTTAAGCAGGTTTACGCATGAGGCAGCAGAGTGGTCAGGCAAAGCAATGGTCAAATATCCAAAAAGCAGGTAGCAGAGAAAACACTCACGGAGCCAGAAAGCAGGAACGCTATCCGACAAACGGGCACCAGAGGAGAGTCCCGCCAAAGATTTAAAGGCTGGTGACGAGTGGGTGCATAACACAGGAAGAGAGATCTGGGAGCCCCGGCGATGCGTCAATGATCGGATCATGACAGCACCCCCTCCTCAATGACCCCTCTGGACCATGTTTGAAAGGATGAGACTTATGAAAAGCTTTAATCAAAGCAGTAACATGAACTTGATGAGTTGGCTCCCAAGACCGCTCTGTGACAGGATAACCTTTCCAGTGGATAAGATAGTACAAAAACTTGCCACAAAGTTTGGAATCTTTGATATGACTGACTTCAAACTCAGGTTGTCCATGAACTTGAAGAGGTTGAGGATTGGTCCTAGGTTTGGAATATCTATTAAAAGTGGCTGAGATATGAAAAACTGGATGGGCTTTAAGAGTCTTAGGAAGTGCAATACGATAAGCATTAGAGCAAACCTGACTCAAGATCCGGAAAGGACCTACATACCAGGGTCCCAGTTTAGTAGAAGGTTGCTTGAGACGAAGATGACGTGTAGAAACCCAAATCTTGTCTCCAGGACGAAACTTGGGGTCCTTCTTTTGTTTGTGATCACCATAGAATTTATGTTGGTTAGAAGCTTTGGCCAGGAGAAGGCGGATTTTCTGCCAATGTCAACAAAGTCTGCAGGCAGATAGATCATCAGCAGGAATTTCTGAAGATGAGTTATGAAGTGGGAAAGTTCTAGGTTTAAATCCGTATGCTGCTTTAAAGGGTGAGGTTTTAAGAAAAGTGTTGTAACGGGCACTGTGAGCCAATTCAGCGAGAGGCAAGTAATGGGTCCAGTTAGAGTGGAGAAGATCCACATAATGCCTAAGGTATGTTTCCAAGCACTGGTTGACCCTCTCGGTTTGGCCATTGGACTGTGGGTGATGAGATGTAGACAATGAGATGGAAGTACCAAATTGTTTACAAAGAGATTTCCAAAACTGAGAAACAAACTAAACCCCCCATGTCAGAGAAGATATCAAGTGGGAAACCATGCAGTCTCACAACATGCTGAATAAAATGTTTGGATAGGGTTTTAGCAGAGGGTAAGCCAGACAATGGCACAAAATGGGCAGATTTGGTGAATATGTCAACAATAACCCAAACAGTATTGTTTCCTGCTGAGAGAGGAAGATCAGTAATGAAATACATGGATAAATGAGTCCAAGGCTGATGAGGAATAGGGAAAGGTTGGTGTAAGCCAGATTTAAATGACGAGGTGTCTTGTTGGATGCACATACAGTACAAGCAGAAATATAATCTTTGACGTCACAAGTTAAAGAGGGCCACCAGAAATGTTGCTTAAGTTTCCAAATAGAATTGCTGATACCAGGATGTCCGGAAAGAGCATTGTCATGAGCCCATAATAACAATTTAGATCGAAGGTGCTCAGAAAAAAAAGTAGACCAATAGGGAGTTTGCAAGTGGAGGGAAGGTCCTTTTGAGCAGCTTGTAATTCTTGTAAGGTAGAGACCGATAATTGAGCTATGATCTCATGAGGATGGAGAATATTGCCAGATTCTGGAGAATTAGTGGATTGGAACTGCCTCGAGAAAGCATCCATCTTTATATTCTTTGTGCCGGGGATGTAGGATAAAACATAGTGGAACCGAGAGAAAAACAAGGACCATCGGACTTGCCGGGAATTTAAACGTTTGGCTGTCTGGAGATAAAGTAGATTCTTATGATCATTAAGGATTGATTAGGGTTGAATAATACCCTCTAACCAATGTCTCCATTGTAAGGCCATTTTGATGGCCAGCAACTCCTTGTTGCCCACGTCATAGTTTAATTCTGAAGAGGTGAACTTCTTGGAGAAGAAACCGACTGGATGAATCTTGCCTGACTCAGGAATACGTTGAGAAAGGACTGCTCCTGCAGCTACTGAGGAAGCATCCACTTCCAGGATAAATTAGTATTCAGGATTAGGATGATGAAGAATGGGTGCAGAAGCAAAAGCCTTTTTTGAGAATCAAAAGCCTGAATAGCATCAAGGGTCCACTCTTTGTAGTTTTTTTTTTTTTTTTTTTTTTTTAAAGCAGTTTTATTGAAAAAGAAAAGGGTAGGATACATTTTGTTCAATGCCAAGAAATACAAGTACATGCCTTTTCCATAATACATCTTATGTGCTCTTAGTGTACTGCTATTAACATGAATATATCTAAACATGAAAACTAATATAACTTATACAAATTATACAAACTATAACATTAATTTCAAATGACATGATTGCAATACTTGGATATGTGAAAATATAGACCCTATTGATTTAACATCTGAATGCATGGCTCCCTAGAGTAAAAAGTTGTTTTTAACCACTAAGGCACCCTTAAATGAACGGGTGTGTAGTCTTTGGTTTTTACGTGGTCTTCCCATAGTACCTTCATTTGGGTGTAAGTATCTAATCTCTTGTTGACTAAATATGTATATTCTTCAAGGTCTAGAATTAGTTTAAATGTGTGTAGCCACTATGCTATACTAGGTATGTTCCTGCTCTTCCAGTTCTTGGCCACCCATTGTTTTATGCAATTGCTACCTATAAAAATTAGGTTCCTTTTATCCTTTGGGGTCTTATTTGGGATAATGTTGAATAGCCAGATACGTGGGTCCGGAGGCAAAGCGGTTCCCACCATCCCTGACATCTCTTTTGCTATTTCTTCCCATAATTTTGCAATTGGAGGACATGTCCACCAAATATGTGACATTGTCCCTGGGTGTTCCCCGCATCTCCAACAGAGCTCACTACATGAAGGAAATAACTTGCTAATTCTAACAGGCGTAAGATACCACCTCTGGATTATTTTGAGGTTCAGTTCGATTAGTTTGCTGGAGGCGGATACCTTAGTTACTGCTGAGAAAATTTGCTGTCTGTCTTTGTGTGTCAATTCTATTTCTAGTTCTTTCTCCCAGCTATCAATGTAATGAGGAATACTGTTTGAGGCTTGTAATATGGAGTATGTGAGGGAAAGGGTTCTTTTAATGGGGGAGGTTGAGTTACACAATACCTCAAAAGGGGTTAAGGAGCGTAGGAAGTTGTTCCTCTCTTTATGTTTATATAGGTATGAATGACACTGTCTTAGGAAATACCAATTACGAAATATGGGGAGCCCCTCCTCGATCAGTTCTTCACTTGTTCTCAGATGTTGTTCGTTCCCTAAATGTAACATCATGATGGCTCTCGTTTTTTGTGACCTGTTATGCGGCTTTATTAATCCTAATCCTGGCACAAAATCTATATTGTCTAAGAGGGGAGTTAATGGGGAGGCCCTGGATGATATGTGTGGATATTCTACTAGTATCCTGTCCCATACTTTAATAGTTTCTAGGATAGGTGCGTTTTGACTAATTTTATTTGACAATGTTGTGCGTCTCTGCCAGCACAGTGTACCTAGATGTCTTTGCTCTGTAAGGTCGTGCTCTAATCTCACCCAAGCCTTATATTCGTAATTTGTGGACCAGTCTACTACTCTTTGTAGGAAGACTGCTTGTCTGTATTTTTTAAGATTGGGAACCCCCAGCCCCCCGTCTTTAATACGAACGCACATTAGTTTTCTGTTTATCCTTGCTTTTTTTTTATCCCAGATAAAGTCGAACATGGCGTTCTGCATTTTAGTCAGAAAGTTTAGGGGTAATGGAATAGGTAGTGTCTGTAATAAGTATAGAATACGGGGTAGGACATTCATTTTTATAGAATTGATTCTGCCCAACCATGTAATATGTTGGGAACGCCACGATGACATGTCAGCTATCAATGACTTCTGCAGGGTTTTATAATTAAGCGCAAACATCTCCTGAATGGATGGTGCTAGCATGATCCCTAAATATTTTAGACTATTTTTTTGTATACGAAACGTGCAAATATCTTGTGTTTGTTCTAAAAAGGCCTTATCACATTGTATTGGGAGTAGTTCTGATTTGTTTTTATTAATTAGGAAATTAGATGCCACATGAAATTTGTCAAATTCTTCTAGTAATTGGGGAACCGATTCTAAGGGAGATGTTAAAAAAAACAAGATATCGTCAGCATACAACAGGGCCTTATGCTCGGTCTCTGCTATATGGAGACCTTTTATCCTAACGTTTGATCTTATTTTAGTCGCTAGGGCCTCTATTACGCATGCGAACAACAAGGGTGACAGTGGGCACCCCTGTCTAGTCCCATTTGAGATATTAAAGGCCCCAGAGAAGATCCCATTCACTCTGACCTTGGCTGTGGGAAGCGTGTATAGGGCCATGATTTTTGAAATAAATGCTTCACACATCCCAAATTTCCCTAGAACCCTGCGTAAAAAAAGCCAACTGACGCGGTCGAAAGCTTTCTCCGCGTCAGTGGAGATCACTGCCGTTTGTGTTTTCTTGTCTTGCAAGTAATTAATGAGATGTATAGCCCTGACTGTATTATCTTTTGCTTCGCGTGCCTGAATAAAGCCCACTTGATCACCACAAATAAGGGATGGTAATATCATTCCTAATCTATTTGCAAGAATTTTTGAGTAGATTTTTAGGTCGGAGTTCAACAATGAAATTGGTCGGAAATTCTCAGGTCTATCTGGGGGTTTACCTGGTTTTGGGAGCACTGTTATGTATGCCTCTAGGTTATGTGTCGAAAAGGGTGACTTCTCGGTTATGTCATTAAATAGTGTCAACATATGTGGGATCAATGTGTTTCTGAATTTTTTGAAATAGCCGTTGGAGAAGCCATCCGGCCCTGGTGCTTTGTTTGCTGGTAATTGGGCTATTACGTCTTTTATCTCCTTAAAAGTTATCGGGGCTTTCAGGGTGTTGTTTTGATCTGTTGTTAGTTGGGGCAAAGTTACGTTACTCAAGTATTCCTGTATGTACCTATTTTGGTCCGTGGGATTTTCTATTTCACCCTTCAAATTGTACAATTGTTCGTAATACGCCCTAAAGGATTCTGCTATTTGGTCTGAGGTATATACTTCCTTATTTTGTCTATTACGAAGGGTGAGAATGTAGTTCCTATTTATTTTGCGTTTTAATTTCCTTGCTAGGATTGGACCGCATTTATTGTCTCCCTCATAGTACTTCTGTCTCAATTTAAATGCACTAATTTTACATTCTTTTCCCAACATTGAGTTAATCGAGGACCTACAGTTGACTATTTTCTGTTGGATTACAGGGTCTGTAGAATTCACTTCCCTTTGCTTCTCTAATGTCTCTAATAATTGTAGTGCATCATTTAGTGTTCTGCTGGCTTGTTTGGCCTGGTATGACTGTATACTGATTATTTCTCCCCTTAACACAGATTTATGTGCTTCCCATATGGATCTAATATCCAGTGTGGGATTTGTGTTCGTGTTGATGTCAAAATATTCTCCCATTACTTTTTCTAATTTCTGGAAATAAACCGGGTCCTCTAGTAGGCTCTCATCTAGTCTCCACGAGTATTGTTTACAAGGTATGTGTGGCCAATTTAGTTCACAACTGACTATTGAATGGTCAGACCATGAGTTCGGAAGAATCTTTAATCGTGTTACCCTGGATAAATTTGTGACATCTACCATGAAGTAATCAATACGTGAGTGTCTGTGGTGGGGATTAGAATAGAAGGTATATTCTATCCTGTCGGGGTAAGTCACTCTCCAAGCATCGTGTAGGGCAAGGTCTCTCAAATGTGATTTAACCATGTTGATCACTCGGTGTGGTGTGGAGGAAGAGTGATTGGAGTTATCTAAAGTAGGGTTCAAAGTTAAGTTAAAGTCCCCTCCCATTATCACTGCTCCCCTGGCTACCTCTAGAAGTAAGTTAGAAAGTTTTTTAAAGAATATATCTTGCTTTATATTAGGAGCATAAACATTCACCAGAGTGACCATTGAGTTATATAGTTTGCCAACTAGAATTAGGTACCTCCCTGATTTGTCTGCATGTTTTTTAATTAGGGTAAAAGGGATACCTCTCTTTATGAGGATACCTACTCCGTTTGTTTTAATGGAATTTGATGCGTAGTACGAGTCCCCAAATTTAAACGCAAAAGTTTTAGGTTCTCTTCCCTTGAGAAAATGTGTCTCCTGTATATAGATCACTTCACCTTTCTTCTGTTTAAGATCCCTTAATGCTAGATTCCTCTTGTATTGGTTGTTAAGTCCCTTGGCATTAGCAGTGAGAAAATGAATGTTATTTGCTGTGTTTGCCATCTCAAATACTAGCTACCTCTCCCTCCCAGAATAGAATTATTGTATTAGATGAATTAAGTTGAGTTGCCTCAGTGTTGGGTGAGTCGCTTCTGTGCCATGGTGCCATAATAAAATACTGTGGGGATTCTGGGCCGAGTCTATCTTTGGTCCTAAAATCAGTGCCTGTGTGTTTGTATCTCAAGCAATTCGACATGTCAAGTCTAAAATAGTCATTTGAATTAAAACTAAAACATAAACAGTTACATACACAAAAAAGAAAAACAATAAACAAAAACAATAACAAATAACATTGCTCTTTGGAAGGAACTATCCTTCTGAGCATAAACAACGTTAGGGAGTATGTCCAGAGTTGCTCCCTTGTTAGTGTTTTATCACAATTTTTTACTTTCTTGAAGGATTAGTGCAATAGTACAGTTGTAAATAACTTAACAATATAACAGTGTGGTCTTTTGCCCTAGGTAAACTTCGTACTAGGATCCCTGCAAACAAAACAAAAGTCCCGTACATAGTTCACGTTTGTGCTCCAACGGTTTATAGAAAGTCTGAGTTCATCTGGAGCAAATTTGTGAAATGGCATGTATGATTCTATGTTTATTATGTATAGCTTTATCTTACTGAATAGCAAAAGTTCCTATTTCAGATTAATAAACAGAGTAAACAGGAAAGATCTCACCCAGTGCTGGAACCATATCTGTCTGATGTTAAGTCAGGTCTCTGCTTCTATTTCGGGCCCGGCTTCACCACCCGACTCTTTCGTCTTCTTTCTTTTGGACGAGACTTTTGTCCATTTCTGTATGGAGTCCTGCATATTTTGACTTTGTTTGATATTTCTTCTGTCCTCCATTCTCACATCAGATGGATGTGGTTGACGAAAAGTCAGGTTCAGTTCTTCTGTTAAGGTGGGTAGATCTTGTTCCGTTTTGTAGGTGACTGTGCGCCCTTCGTGTGACACAATCAGGCTAAAAGGGAAGCCCCATCTATATTTTATTCGGTTTTCCTGTAATACTTTAGTTATGAACCTGACCTCTTTTCTTCTTTGTATTGTAGCGGGGCTGAGATCTAGGTAGATCTGAATGTTGTGGTCAACATATTGTATGGTGGGAATAGAGCGTGCAGCCTGCCAAATTTTTTCTTTCTCTGTATAGCGTAGGAACCGTATAATTATGTCCCTTGGCGGTGCGTTTGGAGGGGGTGGAGGTCTTAGGGCTCTGTGTGCTCTGTCCAGTTCAATGTCAGGTATAGCCTGTTCCTTAGCTAGGAATTTAAACAGGCCTTGAAGATAGTTATGTATGTCTGGTTGTGCTACTGATTCGGGTATACCCCTTATCCTCAGATTATTACGACGCCCTCTGTTATCTAAATCCTCAATCTTGTCTTGTAACGATTCCATCTGGGCTTGATGTACATTGGTCTGTGTTGTCACTTCATCAAATAAAGTGTTCATGGTCTCTTGTGTTTCTTCTACATATTCAATCCTCTGCCCCATCTCGTTTAAATTTCTTTTCATGTTTGCTATGTCAGTGGTTATGAGGGCTTTGAGGGCATCAAAATCCGCCTTAGTGGGTAAATTAGCTATGTCAGCTTTTATCTGAGAAGCGCAGGCTTCAGAAATAGCCATGGATGGAGCATTTGGGGCATCCAAACTCACTGAGCCTTGGGATAGTGTTTCTGTCTCGGATTGAGTGTTTGCAGCGCTCTGAAAAAAAGTGCTCACTGAAGCAGGTAGATGGTTTTGACTTTTAGGTGCCTTGTCTCCCTTGTTTTTAGCTTTAGAGGTCATCTCTGGAATACTATTAGGTCAGGGTATAGTATATAAGAAAAGGGCTATAAATGCAGCGTGTTTTGTTATAGATCTTTGTACTTTTAGCGTCTATTATCTCCACCCCCTGTTAGTTAGCTGATATTACTCCAATCTAATGATCTTCCCGCCAGGCCGTTATAGCAATAAAAAGTATTCCCTTTATTTTCTTTACTCCATGTTTGTGCTTTATTTCGTTGTCTTTAACATAGATGTTTCAGCATTTTAATAAGATGTACAGTAGGTGACTCTAGGTATGTGCTCGCACGCCATAGCCGTCAGCCTGGTTTCAAGTTTGTCCTTATATGTATCCTGGTTCACCTGCGGCCTAGGCCTTAATGGCGTCGTATAAAATCTACATCTCTCCTCTGTTAGCGGTTAGTGCCGGTTAAGGGAGCGTTTGTCTTATCGAAGGTAATGTGCCTCCTAATAACGCTTTAGACTCTTTTGTATACTGTTATGTTTTGGAGTCGGGTCTTACCCCCTGTATAGTCTCCAAGGCCATATGTCCCAGTCGTTATCCTGCGGTAGCTCCGTAGCGGTTCCCGGTCTGAATCTCACATTGTCCGGTGTCTGGGGGATGTGTATGAGATTAGCGCCTCTTGCCTGTACTGAGGATCCAAAATTTTTAATTAACACCCTCTGTTATGGGCTATTAGGAGCAACTCTGGTGCCGGAGCTTCACACATCAGCGGCCATTCACCCGCACGGCCAGGCTCCGCCCTCCACTCTTTGTAGTTTTGCCCTTTTTTGTCAGGGAAGTAAGCAGTGCAGTAATAGTGGCAAAACATTTGATAAACTTCCTGTAGTAAATGACAAACCCCAGGAAATGCTGGAGAGCTTTAAGGGAGTCAGGTGTAGGCTATTTGAGTATGGCATTAAGTTTAGTTGGATTCATTTAGAAGCCAGTTTTATATATTACATATCCTAGAAAGGGAACAGAGTCCTGGTGAAAAGAACACTTTTCCATCTTGGCAAAAAGATGATTATCTCTAAGACATTGAAGTACTTTCCTGACATGGGATACATGATCTTGATAGATTTGTGAAAATATGAGGATATCTTCAAGGTAGATGATGACAAAGACATTCAAATAATCCCAGAAAATCTCATTCACAAAGTGTTGGAACACTGCGGGGGCATTGCAGAGCCCAAAAGGCATGACCAGATATTTGTAATGCCCAAAGCGGGTATTTAAAGCTGTTTTCCATTCATCCCCCTTGCGCATTCGGATGAGGTTGTATGCGCCACAAAGATTTAATTTGGTAAATATAGTGGATCCTTGCAGATAGGTGAACAATTCAGGGATTAGGGGTAATAACTTTTATTTACAGTGATCTGATTTAGACCTCTAAAGTCTATACAGGGTCGAAGACCTCTGTCCTTTTTTTCCACAAAGAAAGAAGCCAGCCCCCACAGGTGAAGAAAATGGTCTTATAAAACCTCTAGCCAAGTTATCCTTGATATACTCTTCCAGGGCTAGATTTTCGGGTCTGGAAAGAGGATAAGTCTTGCCACGGGGCAAAGGAGCTCCAGGGAGCAAGTCTATGGGAAAATGGAAGGGACGATGTGGAGGAAGGCGTTCTACCTCTTTTTTGGAGAAAACCTCAAGAAAGTCCAGGTAGGGAATGGGTAAGGAGTTAGAGGTTTCAGTAGTGAGTGCTATGGTGATTGGTCGTTTGACGGGAGTATGTAAACAGTTGATCAAACATGAAGAACCCCAAGAAGTGAGTTTGCCTTGTGCCCAAGAAAACATAGGGTTGTGTAACTGGAGCCAGGGGAGACCCAAGATTATGGGAAATTGGGGAGTCTGAATGACATCAAGACTAATTGTTTCATAATGGAAAACTCCAACAAAAAACAGTAATGACCTGGTAGAAAACTGAATGAGTCCAGAACCCAGCAGACCACCGCTGACAGTGGAGACCTCGACAGAGTGCCCTTTAGAATGTAGAGGTATTCTGTGTGTGGTTACAAAGGTAGAATCTATGAAGACACCTCCAGCACCAGAATCAATAAGGCCTTGAGTATGGAGTTTACGATCTCCAAGATGAAGTTAGTGGCACAAAAAGTTTGTTGTTGAGGGAAGAGAATTCAATTTGGCTTAACTCAGTCCCTCGATCTGGAGTTAAGCCCTGGCTTTTACTGGTCTGGTGGGACAATCCCTTAACAAGTGTCCCTTTAAACCACAGTATAGGCATAGACCAAGAGAGCGTTTTCTCTGGCGTTCCGTCTTTGTTAACCTTATGGTACCAATTTCCATAGGTTCTGTTTGATCGGTAGAGGTAGAAACAGGAGACACAGAATTTGAGAAACGGGGTGCTAGATAAAATGTAGAGCAAAATAAAGACTTGCGAGTTCTCTCTCTTTCTTGTTGTCATTCGCTATACCTAGCATCAAGTCTGATACAAAGATTGATTAGATCTTCTAGGGATTCTGGAAGATCCAATATACTTGCTCGTCTTTGAGACATTCAGATAGACCCTTATGAAAAGCCGTTCTAAGAGCTCCCTGATTCCAAGAGGTCTTGGTCGCAAGTGTGCGGAATTCAATTGCATACTGTGCCACAGATTGAGTCCCCGGATGTAGGTCTAAAGAGAGGCTTCCGCAGCTGAAGATCTTCCAGGTTTGTCAAAGACAGTCAAAAATACAGACAGGAAGGAATCCACATTGTGGAGTATAGGATCATTATTTTCCAAAAAGGGGATACCCAGGCCTGGGCTTTTCCTTTCGTCAAGGATATAAGAAATGTTATTCTTGAAGAAGGTGTAGTGAACAGTGCAGCACTGTTGCAAAAATGAAGGCGGCATTGGTTCAAAAAAACTCTACAATCTTCGGGGTTACCATCATATTTGTCAGGAAGGGGTATCCTAGGGCCAATTTGCCCTTAAAGATGGGTTGCTGGGACTGAAGGAGGAGACAAAGCCAGTGAGGTAGGGTTGGATTGTATTGGAGCAACCAGACTTTGTAGCAAAGCAGTTATCTGATCCACTTTGGAGTCCAGGGATTGCAAATGTGTGGCATGGGATCCCAGCAATTGTCCCTGGTGGGCCACGGCCATGGATAGCTCAACTGGGTCCATATTTTGGCCTGTTTCTTCTGTCAGCCATATAGAATCAGTGCAGGATTAGACCCAACTGCTAGAGGGATAATATAAGCACACGCTAGCACACTGAGAGGAAACCAGGACATGACCAACTCAGGAAAGAAACAAAACAGTTATTATGCAGGAAAATAAAACTGTGTACTCACAGGTGATGCAGGGACATGGAACAGTCTCTAGATGAGGTGAGGGAGTACAAGTTACAGAGACTTTAAAGCAGGTTGAGGGTGATCCGTTAGAGTCGTCAGGCAAAGCAGAGGTCAGTATCACTTTAGAGCAGGTAGAGGATGATCCGTTAGAGTGGTCAGGCAGAGCAGAGGTCATTAATCACAATATCTAGATTAGATGTTTATAATCTATTTTAGGTATTAGTAATGCAGAGACTTAAAGAGTTATAGCATTTGCATATATAGTATCAGGTGTAAGCTTCTCAATTAATTATATAGATGGAGAGCCTTATGGAGGTTTAGAGGATTTTCCTCAGGATTCTTTCATTTAGGTGACATTTTAGATGTCTGTAAATATCTCACCATGTGTTATAATGAGGGAGACATCCAAAACATTGTTTCATAAAAACCACAAGTAAACAAACGCCTAGATTATGAGTTTTGCGGTAACAGGGGTGAGGTATTAACTTGCACGTTACTCTCACTGCTCACTTTCATGCAGCGCTGGTATTACGAGTTTTCAGAAACCCTGCGTTAAAAGACAAAAAGTGAGCGTAGAGCAAAATTTTGCTCCAAATCTCACTCCAATACCAGCACTGCTTAAGTCAGCAGTGAGCTGATGTAACGTGCTCGTGCACGATTTCCCCATAGGAATCAATGGGGAGAGCCGGCTGAAAAAAAGTCTAACACCTGCAAAAAAGCAGCGTAAAAGAGTAACGCAGCCCCATTGATTCCTATGGGAAAACAAATTTTATGTTTACACCTAACACCCTAACATGAACCCCAAGTCTAAACACGCCTAACCTTACACTTATTAACCCCTAATCTGCCACCCCTGACATCGCTGCCACCTAAAGTATACTTATTAACCCCTAATCTGCCGCTCCGGACACCGCCGCCACCTACATTAAACTTATTAACCCCTAATCTGCTGCCCCCAACATCGCCGACACCTACATTATATTTATTAACCCCTAATCTGTTGCTCCCAATGTCGCCGCCACTATAATAAACATATTAACCCCTAAATCGCCGCTCTCCCGCCTCGCAAACATTAGTTCCAATCAGCCAATAGAATGCGAGCTCAATCCTATTGGCTGATTGGATCAGACAATAGGATTGAACTTCAATCCTATTGGCTGATTGCATCCGCCAACGGGATTTTTTCTACCTTAATTCTGATTGGCTGATAGAATTCTATCAGCCAATCGGAATCTAAGGGACGCCATTTGGAATTACGTCACTTAAAGAGATATTCATTATGAAGAAGCCGTCGTTTGTAAAGGATGCTCCGCGTCGGATGTCTTGAAGATGGACCCGCTCCGCGCCTGATGGATGAAGACAGAAGATGCCGTCTGGTTGAAGACTTCTGCCCATCTGGAGGACCACTTCTGCCCGGCTTGGATGAAGACTTCTGCCCGTCTGGAGGACCACTTCGACCGGCTTAGATGAAGACGTCCCCCGGTAAGTCAATCTTCAGCTGGGGGTTAGTGTTAGGTTTTTTTAAGGGTGTATTGGGTGGATTTTATTTTTAGGTTAGGGTTTGAGCTGCAAAAGAGCTAACTGCCCTTTTAAGGGCAATGCCCATCCAAATGCCCTTTTCAGGGCAATGGGGAGCTTCGTTTTTTTAGTTAGTATTTTATTTAAAGGTTGGTTGTGTGGGTGGTGGGTTTTACTGTTGGGGGGGTTGTTTGTATTTTTTTTTACAGGTAAAAGAGCTGATTACTTTGGGGCAATGCCTCGCAAAAGGCCCTTTTAAGGGCTATTAATAGTTTAGTTTAGGCTAGGGTTTTTTTATTTTGGGGGGGCATTTTTTTATTTTGATAGGGCTCTTAGATTAGGTGTAATTAGTTTAAATATCTGTAATTTTTTTCTGTAATTTAGTGTGCTTTTTTTGTACTTTAGATAATTTAATTTAATTTATTTAATAGGATTTAATTTAGTTAATATATTTAATTGTAGGGTAGTGTCAGGTTTTAGTGTAACTTAGGTTAGGTTTTATTTTACAGGTACTTTTGTATCTATTTTAGCTAGGTAGTTATTAAATAGTTAGTTAAAATAAATACAAACATGCCTGTAAAATAAAAATAAACCCTAAGCTAGCTACAATGTAACTATTAGTTATATTGTAGCTAGTTTAGTTTTTTTTTACACGTAAGTATTTAGTTTTAAATATGAATAATTTAGTTAATGATAGGAATATTTATTTAGATTTATTTTAATTATATTTAAGTTAGGGGGTGTTAGGGTTAGGGTTAGACTTAGAATTAGGGGTTAATACATTTAATATAGTGGCAACAACGTTGGGGGCGGCAGATTGGGGGTTAATAAATGTAGGTAGGTGGTGGCGATGCTAGGGACAGATTAGGGGTTAATAATATTTAACTAATGTTTGAGAGGCGGGAGTGCGGGGGTTAATATGTTTATTATAGTGGCGGCGACGTTGGGGGCGACAGATTAGGGGTTAATAAGTGTTGGTAGGTTGCGGCGACATTGGGGATGGCAGATTAGGGGTTAATACTGTAAATATAATGTAGGTGTCGGCGATGTTGGGGGCAGCAGATTAGGGGTTATTAAGTATAATGTAGGTGGCGGAGATGTCCGGAGCGGCATATTAGGGGTTAATAATTTTATTTTAGTGTTTGTGATGCGGGAGGGCCTCGGTTTAGGGTTTAATAGGTAGTTTATGGATGTTAGTGTACTTTTTAGCACTTTAGTTATTAATTTTATGTTACCGCGTTGTAGTGTAAAACTCCTAACTACTGACTTTCAAATGCGGTAGAAATCTAGAAGTTTTAGGGTGTACCGCTCACTTTTTGGCCTCCCAGGACAGACTTGTAATACCAGCGCTATGAAAAGTCCCATAGAAAAAAGGGTTTACGAAGTTTACGTAAGTCGTTTTGCGGTAAGGTCAAAAAAGTGTGCGGTACACCTATACCTGGAAGACTCATAATACCAGCGGTAGTGAAAAAGCAGCGTTAGCACCGGTAGCGCTGCTTTTTCAGCTACCACAAAACTCGTAATCTAGGCCAAAATTATTTAATTGCTCTTTATCAGATTCCAGTTTGCTCTCAAAGGAGTTTTACCTTTAAAGGAACATAAAACCCAAAATTTGTCTTTCATGATTCAGAGAGAACATGCAAACAATTTTCCAGTTTATTTCTCTTACGAAATGTACTTCATTCTCTTGGTATCCTTTGTTGAAAGAGCAGCAATGCACCCCTGGGAGTTAGATGATCGCAACGGGGAAGTCAATGAGAAGAGGTAGATTTGCTTAGACACCACTCAACAGCTAGCTCCGAGTAGTTAATTTCTGCTCCTGAGCCTACCTATGTATGCTTTTCAACAAAGGATATCAAAGGAACAAATCAAATTAGATAATAGAAGTAAATCTGAAAGTTGTTTAAAATTGCATGCACTGTTTGATGCTCTGATCCGAATAACGAATATTTCATTTTTACTTTTCTGTCCCTTTAAAACAAGGGGAAATTGTCACTTTTCCCCCTATATGCACAAAATAGGTCTTTTACATCAGCCATTTATATTTACTAGCTGAAAAAAATCTTCACTGCCCCCTCCCTCTCTTTAAGCTTGAAGGTACAAGAAAAACAGCCGTGACAGCAGCTATTTATCTTATTTTTCCATAGGGATCAACACTGTTTTACTGTGCATTATATCTTATAGATAGAGCTTTCAGCATCCAATATTAGCCTACAAAAACAGCTCACTAATAAAAGCACAAATAAAGCAGAATCAAACGTCTTCACAGAGATAGAGTTTACATTTAAATTGCACTGGTTACTTTTACTTTCTCTCTTCTTCCATAATAGGGAATAAAGCAGTGAAAATTCTTATCCTGTTCCATAATGGTCTCTTGGAACTCACCACATAGATATCCTGTTAAGTCCCAAAAGATGTCTCAAAACGGCGGAAGACAGAATATTTTCTGGAAAGTTGGCGACTCCCACACACATAAAGGCTGACCTCCCCATTTTTCACTTTCAGCCTTTGGCGCAGTTAACGTAAAGAAGCGCTAAATACAGTAGAATAATTGACAAGCACACAATGAAAAGACACTGCAATAGCACTTTGAATTTGAAATGAAACAGTAGAATACTCACTAGCAAATGTCAAGGTTAATCCAATTTTCTCCTTTCCTTGTATCATGTGACAGCCATTATCCAATCACAAAATGGATATATATGTATGTGCTGTGCATTTTTGCACATGCTCAGTAGAAGCAGGAGCCTCAGCAAGTGTGCATATAAAAACAAAGGGTTTGCATTGAGATTGGAGGTATACTAGATTTTTTTTTCTATCTGAATCATGAAACTTTATTTTTTACTTTAGTGGCCCGTTAACTGGCATAACCTCTCTACCTATGTATCAGAAAGTTTGGGGCTGGCTTTACTGCTGTCTGTAGGAACAAATCTTTAGGAGCACAATCCGCTGGAGACTGGCCTCCCCAATGATCCATTTTACCTGCTGGAGAGTATTAAATTGTTTACAAACAATTTTTATTTTGTCATTTGAAATAGCTTCTTTTGCCTAATAAAACCACCTTTAATGCAAATTTTAATGCAGTAGTACTGGTTATAGATAACCTAATTAAACTAGAAAGTGCAGAAGAAATTACATTCCCACTGGGGGTGGTGAAAGAGATATATATATGTTATGTTTGTGTGGCACTCAAAAAATGTTTTTCTATTCAATAAGTATATGTAATGTGCATGCAGCCATTAAGCAATATATTATGCATAAGTAAAAGTAAGAACAAATGATATATTTAATTTTTTGCTGGCTACTGGGGGAGGAGCTGGCAGCAGGAATGGCTGTGTAAGCCCTGAGCTCCTGAGACCGTGATCTCTCGGAACATGTAGAGCAGATATAAAGCTGATAAAAAAACTACCAAAAGCTATGTTCACAGCTATATAACCTTTATATAACCCTGTGAGAACAAAAGTAACCAAATTCAATTGCTGTACACAGTTATATGGAAGCCCTTAGTGCTAATTGCACGCTTCCCAGCTAATTGAACTGAAAAGTTTTTTGGAGCAAATTAAAGGGACACTAAACCCAAACTTTTTATTTTATGATTCAGGTAGATAATACATTTTTAAAGAACATTCCAATTTACTTATATTATCTAATTTGCTTAGTTTCTTAGATAACCTGTGTTGAAGAAATAGCAATGCACATGGGTGAGCCAATCACACGAGGCATCTATGTGCAGCCACCAATCAACAGCTACTGAGCCTATCTAGATATGCTTTCCAGCAAAGAATATCAAGAGAATGAAGCAAATTAGATAAAATAAGTAAATTAGGAAGTTGATTCAAATTGCATGTTCTTGATAAATCATGAAAGAAAAAAAATGGGGTTTCATGTCCTTTTAAGGAGCACTTAGTGCCAAAGCTCACTGTGAGAATCCTCTAATACCGGTTGACTGCATCGGATAAAAGGTACTTTTTCAAGTGGCATTAAGATTGTTATGATTAGGTCCTCTGCATCAGAGTATAATACCTTGAGACTGATCTATATCTTATCTGCCTAAACATAGGTGGATAATAGACATAAGCGGTTCGTTTCGGATTAATTCGGAAATTCGGTAAATTCGGAGATTCGGATCAATTCGGATTTCTGAATTAAAATACTTCCGAATCTACCGAATGAATCCGAAATAGCTGCCGTATCTCCGAATAAATCCGAATTAGCTCGGTAAAATTCGACATTTCTTTCATGTAATTAGCAAGAGTCCATGAGCTAGTGACGTATGGGATATACATTCCTACCAGGAGGGGCAAAGTTTCCCAAACCTTAAAATGCCTATAAATACACCCCTCACCACACCCACAATTCAGTTTTACAAACTTTGCCTCCGATGGAGGTGGTGAAGTAAGTTTGTGCTAGATTCTACGTTGATATGCGCTCCGCAGCAAGTTGGAGCCCGGTTTTCCTCTCAGCGTGCAGTGAATGTCAGAGGGATGTGAGGAGAGTATTGCCTATTTGAATGCAGTGATCTCCTTCTACGGGGTCTATTTCATAGGTTCTCTGTTATCGGTCGTAGAGATTCATCTCTTACCTCCCTTTTCAGATCGACGATATACTCTTATATATACCATTACCTCTGCTGATTCTCGTTTCAGTACTGGTTTGGCTTTCTACAAACATGTAGATGAGTGTCCTGGGGTAAGTAAATCTTATTTTCTGTGACACTCTAAGCTATGGTTGGGCACTTTATTTATAAAGTTCTAAATATATGTATTCAAACATTTATTTGCCTTGACTCAGAATGTTCAACATTCCTTATTTTTCAGACAGTCAGTTTCATATTTGGGATAAATGCATTTGTTTCAATCATTTTTTCTTACCTTAAAAAATTTGACTTTTTCCCTGTGGGCTGTTAGGCTCGCGGGGGCAGAAAATGCTTCATTTTATTGCGTCATTCTTGGCGCAGACTTTTTTGGCGCAAAATTTTTTTTCTGTTTCCGGCGTCATACGTGTCGCCGGAAGTTGCGTCATTTTTTGACTTTTTTTGCGTCAAAAATGTCGGCGTTCCGGATGTGGCGTCATTTTTGGCGCCAAAAGCATTTAGGCGCCAAATAATGTGGCCGTCTTTTTTGGCGCTAAAAAATATGGGCGTCATTTTTGTAACCACATTATTTAAGTCTCATTATTTATTGCTTCTGGTTGCTAGAAGCTTGTTCACTGGCATTTTTTTCCCATTCCTGAAACTGTCATTTAAGGAATTTGATCAATTTTGCTTTATATGTTGTTTTTTTCTTTTACATATTGCAAGATGTTCCACGTTGCAACTGAGTCAGAAGTTACTTCAGGAAAATCACTGCACAGTGCTGGAGCTACCAAGCTAAGTGTATCTGCTATAAACTTTTGTTATCTGTTTCTCCAGCTGTTATTTGTATTGCATGTCATGTCAAACTTATTAATGCAGATAAAATTTCCTTTAGTACTGTTACATTACCTGTTGCTGTTCCGTCAACATCTAATTTTCAGAGTGTTCCTGATAACATAAGAGATTTTTTTTTTTTTTTTTAAATCCATTAAGAAGGCTATGTCTGTTATTTCTCCTTCTAGTATACATAAAAGTCTTTTAAAACTTCTCTTTTTTCAGATGAATTTTTAAATGAACATCATCATTCTGATACTGATAATGGTTCTTCTGGTTCAGAGGTTTCTGTCTCAGAGGTTGATGCTGATAAATCTTTGTATTTGTTCAAGATGGAATTATTCGTTCTTTACTTAAAGAAGTGTTATTTGCATTAGAAATAGAGGATTCTGGTCCTCTTGATACTAAATGTAAACGTTTAAATAAGGTTTTTAAATCTCCTGTAGTTATTCCAGAAGTGTTTTATCTCCCTGATGCTGTTTCTGAAGTAATTTCCAGGGAATGGAATAATTTGGGTAATTTATTTACTCCTTCTAGACGTTTAAGCAAATTATATCCTGTGCCATCTGACAGATTAGAGTTTTTTGGGACAAAAATCCCTAAGGTTATGGGGCTGTCTCTACTCCTGCTAATGTACTACTATTCCTTCGGCAGATAGTACTTCATTTAAGGATCCTTTAGATAGGAAAATTGAATCCTTTCTAAGAAAAGCTTACTTATGTTCAGGTAATCTTCTTAGACCTGCTATATTTTTAGCGGATGTTGCTGCAGCTTCAACTTTTTGGTTAGAAGCTTTAGCGCAACAAGTAACAGATCATAATTTTATAGCATTATTATTCCTTCATTATGTCCTAATCCTAAGAATTCTAAGGAGAAATCGTTGCATTCTTTGGATGTTATTAGAGCTTTGAAATATTATGTTGAAGCTACTAAGTCTTTCCGAAAGACTTCTAGTTTATTTGTTATCTTTTCCGGTTTTAGAAAGGCCAGAAAACTTCTGCCATTTCTTTGGCATCTTGGTTGAAATCTTTAATTCATCTTGCATATGTTGAGTCGGGTAAGACTCCGCCTCATAGGATTACAGCTCATTCTACTAGGTCAGTTTCTACTTCCTGGGCGTTTAGGAATGAAGCTTCGGTTGATCAGATTTGCAAAGCGGCAACTTGGTCCTCTTTGCATACTTTTACCAAATTCTACCATTTTGTTGTATTTTCTTCTTCTGAAGCAGTTTTTGGTAGAAAAGTACTTCAGGCAGCGGTTTCAGTTTGAATCTTCTGCTTATGTTTTTCATTAAACTTTATTTTGGGTGTGGATTATTTTCAGCAGGTATTGGCTGTCTTTATTTTATCCCTCCCTCTCTAGTGACTCTTGTGTGGAAAGATCCACATCTTGGGTAGTCATTATCCCATACGTCACTAGCTCATGGACTCTTGCTAATTACATGAAAGAAAACATAATTTATGTAAGAACTTACCTGATAAATTCATTTCTTTCATATTAGCAAGAGTCCATGAGGCCCGCCCTTTTTTGTGGTGGTTATGATTTTTTTGTATTAAGCACAATTATTCCAATTCCTTATTTTATATGCTTTCACACTTTTTTCTTATCACCCCACTTCTTGGCTATTCGTTAAACTGAATTGTGGGTGTGGTGAGGGGTGTATTTATAGGCATTTTAAGGTTTGGGAAACTTTGCCCCTCCTGGTAGGAATGTATATCCCATACGTCACTAGCTCATGGACTCTTGCTAATATGAAAGAAATGAATTTATCAGGTAAGTTCTTACATAAATTATGTTTTCCCCATAGGAAACAATGGGAGTTTCGGCTGAAAAAAAACTAACACCGCAGCCCCATTGTTTCCTATGGGGAAACACTAAGGCCTAGATTTAGAGTTCGGCGGTAGCCGTCAAAACCAGCGTTAGAGGCTCCTAACGCTGGTTTTGGCCGCCCGCTGGTATTTGGAGTCAGTGATTAAAGGGTCTAACGCTCACTTTACAGCCGCGACTTTTCCATACCGCAGATCCCCCTACGCCATTTGCGTAGCCTATCTTTTCAATGGGATCTTTCTAACGCTGGTATTTAGAGTCGTTTCTGCAGTGAGCGTTAGAGCTCTAACGACAAGATTCCAGCCGCCTGAAAAAAGCAGGAGTTAAGAGCTTTCTGGCTAACGCCGGTTTATAAAGCTCTTAACTACTGTACCCTAAAGTACACTAACACCCATAAACTACCTATGTACCCCTAAACCGAGGTCCCCCCACATCGCCGCCACTCGATTAAAATTTTTAACCCCTAATCTGCCGACCGCCACCTACGTTATACTTATGTACCCCTAATCTGCTGCCCCTAACCCCGCCGACCCCTATATTATATTTATTAACCCCTAACTTGCCCCCCACAACGTCGCCGCAAGCTACTTAAAATAATTAACCCCTAATCTTCCGACCGCAAATCGCCACCACCTACGTTATCCCTATGTACCCCTAATCTGCTGCCCCTAACATCGCCGACCCCTATGTTATATTTATTAACCCCTAATCTGCCCCCCACAACGTCGCCGACACCTACCTACACTTATTAACCCCTAATCTGCCGAGCGGACCTGAGCGCTACTATAATAAAGTTATTAACCCCTAATCCGCCTCACTAACCCTATCATAAATAGTATTAACCCCTAATCTGCCCTCCCTAACATCGCCGACACCTACCTTCAATTATTAACCCCTAATCTGCCGACCGGAGCTCACCGCTATTCTAATAAATGTATTAACCCCTAAAGCTAAGTCTAACCCTAACACTAACACCCCCCTAAGTTAAATATAATTTTTATCTAACGAAATAAATTAACTCTTATTAAATAAATGATTCCTATTTAAAGCTAAATACTTACCTGTAAAATAAATCCTAATATAGCTACAATATAAATTACATTTATATTATAGCTATTTTAGGATTAATATTTATTTTACAGGTAACTTTGTATTTATTTTAACCAGGTACAATAGCTATTAAATAGTTAAGAACTATTTAATAGTTACCTAGTTAAAATAATTACAAATTTACCTGTAAAATAAATCCTAACCTAAGATATAATTAAACCTAACACTACCCTATCAATAAAATAATTAAATAAACTACCTACAATTACCTACAATTAACCTAACACTACACTATCAATAAATTAATTAAACACAATTGCTACAAATAAATACAATTAAATAAACTATCTAAAGTACAAAAAATAAAAAAGAACTAAGTTACAGAAAATAAAAAAATATTTACAAACATAAGAAAAATATTACAACAATTTTAAACTAATTACACCTACTCTAAGCCCCCTAATAAAATAACAAAGACCCCCAAAATAAAAAATTCCCTACCCTATTCTAAAATACAAAAATTACAAGCTCTTTTACCTTACCAGCCCTGAACAGGGCCCTTTGCGGGGCATGCCCCAAGAATTTCAGCTCTTTTGCATGTAAAAAAAAACATACAATACCCCCCCCCCAACATTACAACCCACCACCCACATACCCCTAATCTAACCCAAACCCCCTTAAATAAACCTAACACTAATCCCCTGAAGATCTTCCTACCTTGTCTTCACCATCCAGGTATCACCGATCCGTCCTGGCTCCAAGATCTTCATCCAACCCAAGCGGGGGTTGGCGATCCATAATCCGGTGCTCCAAAGTCTTCCTCCTATCCGGCAAGAAGAGGACATCCGGACCGGCAAACATCTTCTCCAAGCGGCATCTTCTATCTTCTTCCATCCGATGACGACCGGCTCCATCTTGAAGACCTCCAGCGCGGATCCATCCTCTTCTTCCGACGACTAGACGACGAATGACGGTTCCTTTAAGGGACGTCATCCAAGATGGCGTCCCTCGAATTCCGATTGGATGATAGGATTCTATCAGCCAATCGGAATTAAGGTAGGAATTTTCTGATTGGCTGATGGAATCAGCCAATCAGAATCAAGTTCAATCCGATTGGCTGATCCAATCAGCCAATCAGATTGAGCTCGCATTCTATTGGCTGTTCCGATCAGCCAATAGAATGCGAGCTCAATCTGATTGGCTGATTGGATCAGCCAATCGGATTGAACTTGATTCTGATTGGCTGATTCCATCAGCCAATCAGAAAATTCCTACCTTAATTCCGATTGGCTGATAGAATCCTATCATCCAATCGGAATTCGAGGGACGCCATCTTGGATGACGTCCCTTAAAGGAACCGTCATTCGTCGTCTAGTCGTCGGAAGAAGAGGATGGATCCGCGCTGGAGGTCTTCAAGATGGAGCCGGTCGTCATCGGATGGAAGAACATAGAAGATGCCGCTTGGAGAAGATGTTTGCCGGTCCGGATGTCCTCTTCTTGCCGGATAGGAGGAAGACTTTGGAGCACCGGATTATGGATCGCCAACCCCCGCTTGGGTTGGATGAAGATCTTGGAGCCAGGACGGATCGGTGATACCTGGATGGTGAAGACAAGGTAGGAAGATCTTCAGGGGATTAGTGTTAGGTTTATTTAAGGGGGTTTGGGTTAGATTAGGGGTATGTGGGTGGTGGGTTGTAATGTTGGGGGGGGGGTATTGTATGTTTTTTTTTACATGCAAAAGAGCTGAAATTCTTGGGGCATGCCCCGCAAAGGGCCCTGTTCAGGGCTGGTAAGGTAAAAGAGCTTGTAATTTTAGTATTTTAGAATAGGGTAGGGAATTTTTTATTTTGGGGGTCTTTGTTATTTTATTAGGGGGCTTAGAGTAGGTGTAATTAGTTTAAAATTGTTGTAATATTTTTCTTATGTTTGTAAATATTTTTTTATTTTCTGTAACTTAGTTCTTTTTTATTTTTTGTACTTTAGATAGTTTATTTAATTGTATTTATTTGTAGCAATTGTGTTTAATTAATTTATTGATAGTGTAGTGTTAGGTTAATTGTAGGTAATTGTAGGTAGTTTATTTAATTATTTTATTGATAGGGTAGTGTTAGGTTTAATTATATCTTAGGTTAGGATTTATTTTACAGGTAAATTTGTAATTATTTTAACTAGGTAACTATTAAATAGTTCTTAACTATTTAATAGCTATTGTACCTGGTTAAAATAAATACAAAGTTACCTGTAAAATAAATATTAATCCTAAAATAGCTATAATATAAATGTAATTTATATTGTAGCTATATTAGGATTTATTTTACAGGTAAGTATTTAGCTTTAAATAGGAATCATTTATTTAATAAGAGTTAATTTATTTCGTTAGATAAAAATTATATTTAACTTAGGGGGGTGTTAGTGTTAGGGTTAGACTTAGCTTTAGGGGTTAATACATTTATTAGAATAGCGGTAAGCTCCGGTCGGCAGATTAGGGGTTAATAATTGAAGGTAGGTGTCGGCGATGTTAGGGAGGGCAGATTAGGGGTTAATACTATTTATGATAGGGTTAGTGAGGCGGATTAGGGGTTAATAACTTTATTATAGTAGCGCTCAGGTCCGCTCGGCAGATTAGGGGTTAATAAGTGTAGGTAGGTGTCGGCGACGTTGTGGGGGGCAGATTAGGGGTTAATAAATATAACATAGGGGTCGGCGATGTTAGGGGCAGCAGATTAGGGGTACATAGGGATAACGTAGGTGGCGGCGATTTGCGGTCGGAAGATTAGGGGTTAATTATTTTAAGTAGCTTGCGGCGACGTTGTGGGGGGCAAGTTAGGGGTTAATAAATATAATATAGGGGTCGGCGGGGTTAGGGGCAGCAGATTAGGGGTACATAAGTATAACGTAGGTGGCGGCGGTTTACGGAGTGGCAGATTAGGGGTTAAAAGTGTAATGCAGGGGTCAGCGATAGCGGGGGCGGCAGATTAGGGGTTAATAAGTGTAAGGCTAGGGGTGTTTAGACTCGGGGTACATGTTAGAGTGTTAGGTGCAGACGTAGGAAGTGTTTCCCCATAGGAAACAATGGGGCTGCGTTAGGAGCTGAACGCTGCTTTTTTGCAGGTGTTAGGTTTTTTTTCAGCTCAAACAGCCCCATTGTTTCCTATGGGAGAATCGTGCACGAGCACGTTTTTGAGGCCGGCCGCGTCCGTAAGCAACTCTGGTATCGAGAGTTGCATTTGCGGTAAATATGCTCTACGCTCCTTTTTTGGAGCCTAACGCAGCATTTGTTTGAACTCTCGATACCAGAGTTAAATTTATGGTGCGGCCAGAAAAAAACCCGCGGAGCGTTAACAGCCCTTTTACCGCCAAACTCCAAATCTAGCCGTAAGTCTGCACCTAACACCCTAACATGTACCCCGAGTCTCTAAACACCCCTAATCTGACACTTATTAACCCCTAATCTGCCGCCCCCGCTATCGCTGACACCTGCATTATTTTATTAACCCCTAATCTGCCGACCGAATATCGCTGCCACCTACATTATAACTATTAACCCCTAATCTGCTGTCCCTAACACCGCCGACCCCTACATTATAGTTATTAACCCCTAATCTGCCCCCCCCAATGTCGCCGCAATCTAACTACAAGTATTAACCCCTAATCTGCCGACCCGATATCGCCGCCTACCTTATAGCTATTAACCCCTAATCTGCTGTCCCTAACACCGCCGACCCCTACATTATAGTTATTAACCCCTAATCTGCCCCCCCCAACGTCGCCGCAATCTAACTACAAGTATTAACCCCTAATCTGCCGACCCGATATCGCCGCCGCCTACATTATAGCTATTAACCCCTAATCTGCTGTCCCTAACACCGCCGACCCCTACATTATAGTTATTAACCCCTAATCTGCCCCCCACAACGTTGCCGCAATCTAACTACAAGTATTAACCCCTAATCTGCCGACCCGATATCGCCGCCGCCTACATTATAGCTATTAACCCCTAATCTGGTGTCCCTAACACCGCCGACCCCTACATTATAGTTATTAACCCCTAATCTGCCCCCCCAACGTCGCCGCAATCTAACTACAAGTATTAACCCCTAATCTGCCGACCCGATATCGCCGCCGCCTACATTATAGCTATTAACCCCTAATCTGGTGTCCCTAACACCGCCGACCCCTACATTATAGTTATTAACCCCTAATCTGCCCCCCCACGTCGCCGCAATCTAACTACAAGTATTAACCCCTAATCTGCCGACCGCAAATCGCCGCAACTATAATAAATGTATTAACCCCTAAACCGCCGCACTCCCACCTCGCAAACACTATAATACATTTTATTAACCCCTAATCTGCCCTCCCTAACATCGCCGCCACCTACCTACAATTATTAACCCCTAATCTCCCGCCCCCAACGTCGCCGCTACTATAATAAGGTTATTAACCCCTAAACCTAAGTCTAACCCTAACACTAACACCCCCTAACTTAAATATAATTTAAATAAAAAACGAAATAAATTTACTATAGTTAAATAAATGAATCCTATTTAAAACTTAAGACTTACCTGTAAAATAAACCCTAATATAGCTACAATATAACTAATAGTTACATTGTAGCTATTTTAGGATTTATTTTTATTTTACAGGCAACTTTGTATTTATTTTAACTAGGTACAATAGTTATTAAATAGTTAATAACTATTTAATAACTACCTAGCTAAAATAAATACAAATTAACCTGTAAAATAAATCCTAACCTAAGTTACAATTACACCTAACACTACACTATCATTTCATTAATTAAATAAATTAATCCTATTTAAAACTAAATACTTACCTGTAAAATAAACCCTAATATAGCTGCAATATAACTAATAGTTACATTGTAGCTATTTTAGCATTTATATTTATTTTACAGGCAACTTTGTATTTATTTTAACTAGGTACAATAGCTATTAAATAGTTATTGACTAATTAATAGCTACCTAGTTAAAATAATTACAAAATTACCTGTAAAATAAATCCTAACCTAAGTTACAATAAAACCTAACACTACACTATCATTAAATAAATTAACTACAAGTACCTACAATTATCTACAATTAAATAAACTAAAGTACAAAACCCCCCCACTAAATTACAAAAAATAAAAAACCACTAAATTACAAAAAATAAAAAAATATTACAAGAATTTTAAACTAATTACACCTAATCTAAGCCCCCTAATAAAATAACAAAGCCCACCAAAATAAAAAAAAATGCCCTACCCTATACTAAATTACAAAAGTTAACAGCTCTATTACCTTACCAGCCCTGAACAGGGCCCTTTGCGGGGCATGCCCCAAAGAAAACAGCTCTTTTGCCTGTAAAAAAAAACCACAATCCCCCCCCCCACATTACAACCCACCACCCACATACCCCTACTCTAACCCAAACCCCCCTTAAATAAACCTAACACTACCCCCCTGAAGATCTCCCTACCTTGAGTCGTGTTCACCCAGCCGGGCCGAAGTCTTCATCCGATGGGGCAGAAGAGGACATCCAGACCGGCAGAAGTCTTCATCCAAGCGGGGCAAGAAGAGGTCTTCCATCCATCAGAAAAGTACAAAAAAACAAACAAACACTAAATTAGCAAAAATAATAAAATATTACAATAATTTTAAACTAATTACACCTAATCTAAGCCCCCTACTAGCTATTAATATAGCTACAATATAACTAATAGTTACATTGTAGCTATTTTAGGATTTATATTTATTTTACAGGCAACTTTGTATTTATTTTAACTAGATACAATAGCTATTAAATAGTTAATAACTATTTAATAACTACCTAGCTAAAATAAATACAAATTTACCTGTAAAATAAACCCTAACCTAAATTACAATTACACCTAACACTACACTGTCATTAAATTAACTAAATAAATTAATCCTATATAAAACTAAATACTTACCTGTAAAATAAACTCTAATATAGCTACAATATAACTAATAGTTACATTGTAGCTATTTTAGCATTTATATTTATTTTACAGGCAACTTTGTATTTATTTTAACTAGGTACAATAGCTATTAAATAGATATTTACTGTTTAATAGCTACCTAGTTAAAATAATTACAAAATTACCTGTAAAATAAATCCTAACCTAAGTTACTATTAAACCTAACACTACACTATCATTAAATAAATTAACTACAAGTACCTACAATTAAATACAATGAAATAAACTAAACTAAAGTACAAAAAAACAAACACTAAATTACAAAAAATAAAAAAAATTACAAGAATTTTAAACTAATTACACCTAATCTAAGCCCCCTAATAAAATAACAAAGCCCCCCAAAATAAAAAAATGCCCTACCCTATACTAAATTACAAAAGTAATCAGCTCTATTACCTTACCAGCCCTTAAAAGGGCCTTTTGCGGGGGCATGCCCCAAAGAAAACAGCTCTTTTGCCTGTAAAAAAAACACAATACCCCCCCACATTACAACCCACCACCCACATACCCCTACTCTAACCCAAACCCCCCTTAAATAAACCTAACACTACCCCCCTGAAGATCTCCCTACCGTGTCTTCACCCAGCGGGCCGAAGTCTTCATCCGATCGGGCAGAAGAGGACATCCAGACCGGCAGAAGTCTTCATCCAAGCGGGGCAAGAAGAGGTCTTCCATCCATCAGAAGTCTTGATCCAGGCGGCATCTTCTCTGTTCATCCATCCGGAGTGAAGCGGCAGCATCCTGAAGACATCCCACGCAGAGCATCCTCTTCTTTCTTGATCCGACGACTAGGTGACTTCAATCAGCCAATCAGATTCAAGTTCAATCCGATTGGCTGATGGAATCAGCCAATCAGATTGACCTCGCATTCTATTGGCTGTTCCGATCAGCCAATAGAATGCGAGCTCAATCTGATTGGCTGATTGGATGACGTCACTTAAAGGTACAGTCACCTAGTCGTCGGATCAAGAAAGAAGAGGATGCTCTGCGTGGGATGTCTTCAGGATGCTGCCGCTCCGCTCCGGATGGATGAACAGAGAAGATGCCGCCTGGATCAAGACTTCTGATGGATGGAAGACCTCTTCTTGCCCCGCTTGGATGAAGACTTCTGCCGGTCTGGATGTCCTCTTCTGCCCGATCGGATGAAGACTTCGGCCCGCTGGGTGAAGACACGGTAGAGAGATCTTCAGGGGGGTAGTGTTAGGTTTATTTAAGGGGGGTTTGGGTTAGAGTAGGGGTATGTGGGTGGTGGGTTGTAATGTGGGGGGGGGGTATTGTGTTTTTTTTTACAGGCAAAAGAGCTGTTTTCTTTGGGGCATGCCCCGCAAAAGGCCCTTTTAAGGGCTGGTAAGGTAATAGAGCTGATTACTTTTGTAATTTAGTATAGGGTAGGGCATTTTTTTATTTTGGGGGGCTTTGTTATTTTATTAGGGGGCTTAGATTAGGTGTAATTAGTTTAAAATTCTTGTAATTTTTTTTATTTTTTGTAATTTAGTGTTTGTTTTTTTTGTACTTTAGTTTAGTTTATTTCATTGTATTTAATTGTAGGTACTTGTAGTTAATTTATTTAATGATAGTGTAGTGTTAGGTTTAATAGTAACTTAGGTTAGGATTTATTTTACAGGTAATTTTGTAATTATTTTAACTAGGTAGCTATTAAACAGTAAATATCTATTTAATAGCTATTGTACCTAGTTAAAATAAATACAAAGTTGCCTGTAAAATAAATATAAATGCTAAAATAGCTACAATGTAACTATTAGTTATATTGTAGCTATATTAGGGTTTATTTTACAGGTAAGTATTTAGTTTTATATAGGATTAATTTATTTAGTTAATTTAATGACAGTGTAGTGTTAGGTGTAATTGTAACTTAGGTTAGGGTTTATTTTACAGGTAAATTTGTATTTATTTTAGCTAGGTAGTTATTAAATAGTTATTAACTATTTAATAGCTATTGTACCTAGTTAAAATAAA
The DNA here is from genome assembly GCF_027579735.1 of Bombina bombina. Classification (NCBI taxonomy): domain Eukaryota; kingdom Metazoa; phylum Chordata; class Amphibia; order Anura; family Bombinatoridae; genus Bombina; species Bombina bombina. The sequence goes on from NC_069508.1 coordinate 69,359,702, forward strand.
TACAAAGTTGCCTGTAAAATAAATATAAATCCTAAAATAGCTACAATGTAACTATTAGTTATATTGTAGCTATATTAATAGCTAGTAGGGGGCTTAGATTAGGTGTAATTAGTTTAAAATTATTGTAATATTTTATTATTCTTGCTAATTTAGTGTTTGTTTGTTTTTTTGTACTTTTCTGATGGATGGAAGACCTCTTCTTGCCCCGCTTGGATGAAGACTTCTGCCGGTCTGGATGTCTTCTTCTGCCCCATCGGATGAAGACTTCGGCCCGGCTGGGTGAACACGACTCAAGGTAGGGAGATCTTCAGGGGGGTAGTGTTAGGTTTATTTAAGGGGGGTTTGGGTTAGAGTAGGGGTATGTGGGTGGTGGGTTGTAATGTGGGGGGGGGGATTGTGTTTTTTTTTTACAGGAAAAAGAGCTGTTTTCTTTGGGGCATGCCCCGCAAAGGGCCCTGTTCAGGGCTGGTAAGGTAATAGAGCTGTTAACTTTTGTAATTTAGTATAGGGTAGGGCATTTTTTTTTATTTTGGGGGGCTTTGTTATTTTATTAGGGGGCTTAGATTAGGTGTAATTAGTTTAAAATTCTTGTAATATTTTTTTATTTTTTGTAATTTAGTGGGGGGGTTTTTGTACTTTAGTTTAGTTTTTTTAATTGTATTTAATTGTAGGTACTTGTAGTTAATTTATTTAATGATAGTGTAGTGTTAGGTTTAATTGTAACTTAGGTTAGGATTTATTTTACAGGTAATTTTGTAATTATTTTAACTAGGTAGCTATTAAATAGTCAATATCTATTTAATAGCTATTGAACCTAGTTAAAATAAATACAAAGTTGCCTGTAAAATAAATATAAATGCTAAAATAGCTACAATGTAACTATTAGTTATATTGCAGCTATATTAGGGTTTATTTTACAGGTAAGTCTTTAGTTTTATATAGGATTCATTTATTTAGTTAATTTAATGATAGTGTAGTGTTAGGTGTAATTGTAACTTAGGTTATGATTTATTTTACAGGTAAATTTGTATTTATTTTAGCTAGGTAGTTATTAAATAGTTATTAACTATTTAATAGCTATTGTACCTAGTTAAAATAAATACAAAGTTGCCTGTAAAATAAATATAAATCATAAAATAGCTACAATGTAACTATTAGTTATATTGAAGCTATATTAATAGCTAGTCGGGGGCTTAGATTAGGTGTAATTAGTTTAAAATTATTGTAATATTTTATTATTTTTGGTAATTTAGTGTTTGTTTGTATTTTGGTACTTGTATGATGGATGGAAGACCTCTTCTTGCCCCGCTTGGATGAAGACTTCTGCCGGTCTGGATGTCCTCTTCTGCCCCATCGGATGAAGACTTCGGCCCGGCTGGGTGAACACGACTCAAGGTAGGGAGATCTTCAGGGGGGTAGTGTTAGGTTTATTTAAGGGGGGTTTGGGTTAGAGTAGGGGTATGTGGGTGGTGGGTTGTAATGTGGGGGGGGGGATTGTGTTTTTTTTTTACAGGCAAAAGAGCTGTTTTCTTTGGGGCATGCCCCGCAAAGGGCCCTGTTCAGGGCTGGTAAGGTAATAGAGCTGTTAACTTTTGTAATTTAGTATAGGTTAGGGCATTTTTTTTTATTTTGGGGGGCTTTGTTATTTTATTAGGGGGCTTAGATTAGGTGTAATTAGTTTAAAATTCTTGTAATATTTTTTTATTTTTTGTAATTTAGTGTTTTTTTTTTTGTAATTTAGTGGGGATTTTTTGTACTTTAGTTTATTTAATTGTAGATAATTGTAGGTACTTGTAGTTAATTTATTTAATGACAGTGTAGTGTTAGGTTTAATTGTAACTTAGGTTAGGATTTATTTTACAGGTAATTTTGTAATTATTTTAACTAGGTAGCTATTAATTAGTCAATAACTATTTAATAGCTTTTGTACCTAGTTAAAATAAATACAAAGTTGCCTGTAAAATAAATATAAATGCTAAAATAGCTACAATGTAACTATTAGTTATATTGCAGCTATATTAGGGTTTATTTTACAGGTAAGTATTTTGTTTTAAATATGATTCATTTATTTAGTTAATTTAATGATAGTGTAGTGTTAGGTGTAATTGTAACTTAGGTTAGGATTTATTTTACAGGTAAATTTGTATTTATTTTAGCTAGGTAGTTATTAAATAGTTATTAACTATTTAATAGCTATTGTACCTAGTTAAAATAAATACAAAGTTGCCTGTAAAATAAAAATAAATCCTAAAATAGCTACAATGTAACTATTAGTTATATTGTAGCTATATTAGGGTTTATTTTACAGGTAAGTCTTAAGTTTTAAATAGGATTCATTTATTTAACTATAGTAAATTTATTTCGTTTTTTATTTAAATTATATTTAAGTTAGGGGGTGTTAGTGTTAGGGTTAGACTTAGGTTTAGGGGTTAATAACCTTATTATAGTAGCGACGACGTTTGGGGCGGGAGATTAGGGGTTAATAATTGTAGGTAGGTGGCGGCGATGTTAGGGAGGGCAGATTAGGGGTTAATAAAATGTATTATAGTGTTTGCGAGGCGGGAGTGCGGCGGTTTAGGGGTTAATACATTTATTATAGTGGCGGCGATTTGCGGTCGGCAGATTAGGGGTTAATACTTGTAGTTAGATTGTGGCGACGTTGGGGGGAGGCAGATTAGGGGTTAATAACTATAATGTAGGGGTCGGCGGTGTTAGGGACACCAGATTAGGGGTTAATAGCTATAATGTAGGCGGCGGCGATATCGGGTCGGCAGATTAGGGGTTAATACTTGTAGTTAGATTGCGGCGACGTTGGGGGGGGCAGATTAGGGGTTAATAACTATAATGTAGGGGTCGGCGGTGTTAGGGACAGCAGATTAGGGGTTAAGATCTATAATGTAGGCGGCGGCGATATCGGGTCGGCAGATTAGGGGTTAATACTTGTAGTTAGATTGCGGCGACGTTGGGGGGGGGGCAGATTAGGGGTTAATAACTATAATGTAGGGGTCGGCGGTGTTAGGGACAGCAGATTAGGGGTTAATAGCTATAATATAGGCGGCGGCGATATTGGGTCGGCAGATTAGGGGTTAATACTTGTAGTTAGATTGCGGCGACGTTGGGGGGGCAGATTAGGGGTTAATAACTATAATGTAGGGGTCGGCGGTGTTAGGGACAGCAGATTAGGGGTTAATAGCTATAATGTAGGTTGCGGCGATATCCGATCGGCAGATTAGGGGTTAAATAATGTTATTATAGGGTTTGCGATGTGGGGGGGCCTCGGTTTAGTGGTTCATAGGTAGTTTATGGGTGTTAGTGACTTAGTGTACTAAATGGGTGTTAGTGTACTAAAAACATACCGAATTTCGGAACGGAATAGAACCGAATTCAGCCGAATCCGAATAAATCCGAAACGAATTTATTCGGACCCGAATAAATCCGAAACGAATTTATTCAAATTTTGCCGAATCTGATTCGATCCGAAACGAAATTCGAAAAGTCCGAATCGATCCGAACCGAAAACGAACCGAATTTTTTAGCCGTGCACCTGTCTAGTGGATAAAGAAAAACAGAGGTGCCACAATGGCACCTAGACAATTGATGTAGAAAAACAAATAGGAAAATTACTCACAATAGTAATGCACAAAATGGTGCTATTCAGGCAGGCTGGAACTTCACAGCGGTCCAGCTCACTGTTTCCCACCAACAGTCATAAGGGATCAGGATCACTGGAAGGTGGTCTCCTTATCTGTATAGGAATATAGAGCAGACCACTATAGCCCAATACCGTATATACAGGGACAACAAGAGAGAAAATAAGTAATTGCACTTACAGGATTAGGAGCACCTCCAGATGCAGTAAAAGCAGGCTGGGATATCACAGCCTCCCAGCTGACTGCACTCCACAGCTGACCAGACACCAAAGGAAACAACGAAGTGATATCCAGGAAAATCCAAAAATGGTATAATGATAGACTCTAACATAAAACAGCAAGTGTATAATAAAAACAATGACTTTATTAAAAGTGACGCGTTTCTCTGCCTCTACAGGGGCTGTTTCCTCAGGCTATACAGGCTAAACATAGGTATTGGAAGTGGATGTTTTACTTTCGTTCATTTTTTTGCCCTCCTTTCTATTTGAAGCGTGCTTTGGCACTAAGTGTTCCTAAATTTGATGCAAAAAACTTTTCAGTTCAATTAGCTGGGAAACGTGTAATTAGCACTAAGGGCTTCCATATAACTGTGCCAGCAATTGAATCTGGTTACTTTTGTTCTTTATTGAATATATTTGATTTGAAATTTTGCTATGAATGTTCCTATAAGTGGTGGTTCTTATCTTTGTTTTCACAATAAATACAGGTATGTTTAAAATTGTATTGCTGCGGCCTTGACATTCTTTGACATATGAATATATATATATATATATATAATTTGTTCTTTCTTTTACGTGTGCATAATATATGGTGAAAGAGATACTTACTATATATATTTTTTTTTTGTCATCATTTTATTTTCAGAGCGCCAACAGATTCCATAATGCTGTAAACATAGGTATAATATACAAAAAGTTTAACTTCAGAACGGCTGGGCTCGTAAGTTTACATGCTAAGGGGGTGTAAGATACTGACAAAAGAAGGAGAGGAACTGTGGTATGAAAGATTTGGATATTGTATTCAGCCCACAGTAGAGTTTTTAAGCCACACATGAAAATTTGAAAACTGAAAAAAGGAAGAGTCTTGTGGAGACAGGTAAGACTGGATCCAATCTGAAGTCCTGCAGATGGGAATGTGAGAAGGTATCAAGAGAGGAGGAGAGAAGGTGGACATAAGTAGAGCAAAAGGAATGGGTGTGAGACAAGGAAAGATACATAGTAAGGAGCAGTGTTATTGAGGACCTTGAATGTTAGAGTCAGGATTTTGTGTTTTATTCTGGAGACTAGAGGAGGGATTGACAGAGAGGTTCAGCAAATAAGGAGTGGTGTGTAAAGAAGATCAGCCTGGCAGAGACATTCATTATTGACTGTACAGGGAGTGCAGAATTATTAGGCAAGTTGTATTTTTGAGGATTAATTTTATTATTGAACAACAACCATGTTCTCAATGAACCAAAAAAACTCATTACTATCAAAGCTGAATAGTTTTGGAAGTAGATTTTAGTTTGTTTTTAGTTTTAGCTATTTTAGGGGGATATCTGTGTGTGCAGGTGACTATTACTGTGCATAATTATTAGGCAACTTAACAAAAAACAAATATATACCCATTTCAATTATTTATTTTTACCAGTGAAACCAATATAACATCTCAACATTCACAAATATACATTTCTGACATTCAAAAACAAAACAAAAACAAATCAGTGACCAATATAGCCACCTTTCTTTGCAAGGACACTCAAAAGCCTGCCATCCATGGATTCTGTCAGTGTTTTGATCTGTTCACCATCAACATTGCGTGCAGCAGCAACCACAGCCTCCCAGACACTGTTCAGAGAGGTGTACTGTTTTCCCTCCTTGTAAATGTCACATTTGATGATGGACCACAGGTTCTCAATGGGGTTCAGATCAGGTGAACAAGGAGGCCATGTCATTAGATTTTCTTCTTTTATACCCTTTCTTGCCAGCCACGCTGTGGAGTACTTGGACGCGTGTGATGGAGCATTGTCCTGCATGAAAATCATGTTTTTCTTGAAGGATGCAGACTTCTTCCTGTACCACTGTTTGAAGACGGTGTCTTCCAGAAACTGGCAGTAGTACTGGGAGTTGAGCTTGACTCCATCCTAAACCTGAAAAGGCCCGACAAGCTCATCTTTGATGATACCAGCCCAAACCAGTACTCCACCTCCACCTTGCTGGCGTCTGAGTCGGACTGGAGCTCTCTGCCCTTTACCAATCCAGCCACGGGCCCATCCATCTGGCCCATCAAGACTCACTCTCATTTCATCAGTCCATAAAACCTTAGAAAAATCAGTCTTGAGATATTTCTTGGCCCAGTCTTGACGTTTCAGCTTGTGTGTCTTGTTCAGTGGTGGTCGTCTTTCAGCCTTTCTTACCTTGGCCATGTCTCTGAGTATTGCACACCTTGTGCTTTTGGGCACTCCAGTGATGTTGCAGCTCTGAAATATGGCCAAACTGGTGGCAAGTGGCATCTTGGCAGCTGCACGCTTGACTTTTCTCAGTTCATGGGCAGTTATTTTGCGCCTTGGTTTTTCCACACGCTTCTTGCAACCCTGTTGACTACAGGGAGTGCAGAATTATTAGGCAAATGAGTATTTTGACCACATCATCCTCTTTATGCATGTTGTCTTACTCCAAGCTGTATAGGCTCGAAAGCCTACTACCAATTAAGCATATTAGGTGATGTGCATCTCTGTAATTAGAAGGGGTGTGGTCTAATGACATCAACACCCTATATCAGGTGTGCATAATTATTAGGCAACTTCCTTTCCTGTGGCAAAATGGGTCAAAAGAAGGACTTGACAGGCTCAGAAAAGTCAAAAATAGTGAGATATCTTGCAGAGGGATGCAGCACTCTTAAAATTGCAAAGCTTCTGAAGCATGATCATCGAACAATCAAGCGTTTCATTCAAAATAGTCAACAGGGTCGCAAGAAGCGTGTGGAAAAACCAAGGCGCAAAATAACTGCCCATGAACTGAGAAAAGTCAAGCGTGCAGCTGCAAAGATGCCACTTGCCACCAGTTTGGCCATATTTCAGAGCTGCAACATCACTGGAGTGCCCAAAAGCACAAGGTGTGCAATACTCAGAGACATGGCCAAGGTAAGAAAGGCTGAAAGACGACCACCACTGAACAAGACACACAAGCTGAAACGTCAAGACTGGGCCAAGAAATATCTCAAGACTGATTTTTCTAAGGTTTTATGGACTGATGAAATGAGAGTGAGTCTTGATGGGCCAGATGGATGGGCCCGTGGCTGGATTGGTAAAGGGCAGAGAGCTCCAGTCCGACTCAGACGCCAGCAAGGTGGAGGTGGAGTACTGGTTTGGGCTGGTATCATCAAAGATGAGCTTGTAGGGCCTTTTCGGGTTGAGGATGGAGTCAAGCTCAACTCCCAGTCCTACTGCCAGTTTCTGGAAGACACCTTCTTCAAGCAGTGGTACAGGAAGAAGTCTGCATCCTTCAAGAAAAACATGATTTTCATGCAGGACAATGCTCCATCACACGCGTCCAAGTACTCCACAGCGTGGCTGGCAAGAAAGGGTATAAAAGAAGAAAATCTAATGACATGGCCTCCTTGTTCACCTGATCTGAACCCCATTGAGAACCTGTGGTCCATCATCAAATGTGACATTTACAAGGAGGGAAAACAGTACACCTCTCTGAACAGTGTCTGGGAGGCTGTGGTTGCTGCTGCACGCAATGTTGATGGTGAACAGATCAAAACACTGACAGAATCCATGGATGGCAGGCTTTTGAGTGTCCTTGCAAAGAAAGGTGGCTATATTGGTCACTGATTTGTTTTTGTTTTGTTTTTGAATGTCAGAAATGTATATTTGTGAATGTTGAGATGTTATATTGGTTTCATTGGTAAAAATAAATAATTGAAATGGGTATATATTTGTTTTTTGTTAAGTTGCCTAATAATTATGCACAGTAATAGTCACCTGCACACACAGATATCCCCCTAAAATAGCTATAACTAAAAACAAACTAAAAACTACTTCCAAAACTATTCAGCTTTGATATTAATGAGTTTTTTGGGTTCATTGAGAACATGGTTGTTGTTCAATAATAAAATTAATCCTCAAAAATACAACTTGCCTAATAATTCTGCACTCCCTGTATTTTGAATGAAACACTTGATTGTTCGATGATCACGCTTCAGAAGCTTTGCAATTTTAAGAGTGCTGCATCCCTCTGCAAGATATCTCACTATTTTTGACTTTTCTGAGCCTGCCAAGTCCTTCTTTTGACCCATTTTGCCAATGGAAAGGAAGTTGCCTAATAATTATGCACACCTGATATAGGGTGTTGATGTCATTAGACCACACCCCTTCTCATTACAGAGAAGCACATCACCTAATATGCTTAATTGGTAGTAGGCTTTTGAGCCTATACAGCTTGGAGTAAGACAACATGCATAAAGAGGATGATGTGGTCAAAATACTCATTTGCCTAATAATTCTGCACTCCCTGTAAAGGGGATAGACATAATTTAGGGATACCAAAGAGGATGGTGTTGCAATAGTCAAGGTGGGTAATGATGAGAGAGTGGATTAAATTTGTAGTTATGTCTTGTGTGAGGGGCCAAGGAATTTTGGAGATGTGTTTTTAAAATTAAAATGGAAGGAATTGAACAAGTACTAGAAGACTACAATTATTCTCTTTAAGGGCCAGATTCTCAAAACTTTGCTGAGAAGATGTGAAAAACCATGTTGACACTTGCAGGGGAAGCCATCTTGGAACTATCTAAAAAAGGGACTATCCCTGTGAATGGCAAAATGTCTCCCATAGAATATAATGGAGCTGGTTGGAAACAAAAACTTCTCTTTCTATGGCGATCTCACTTTCAGCAGCAAGATTGCACTACTTCTGCATTCCCCACAAGTGAGGCAGTGCATAAATAGCAGTTAGAAGATCACCGATGCAGAGAGAGACACTCTCTGTACCTCTCTGCATCGGGTTGTGGTGGCACCATTGGTGGTGTTGAAGGGTCATGCGGGAGGTGGGTGGGTGGCCCATTGCTGGAGGGGGGCGGGGGCCATAGTGGGTTTGACTGCTACACTGCAGAAAAGGATTTCCTCAGAGAGAGGGAGAAAAGGAGCGATCCTCTACATTCAGAAAATGTGTTATGAGAGGAGGGCCCTACAGGACGATCGCTGGGAGGTTGTTGAGGGTGAGGGGGGCTGCTACACTACATAAAAAAGTTTTTTTTTTATAAATAAATAAAAAAATCAGATATGCATTTATATAATCGGGGTACTGCCAGACAGCTGCCAGTCCCTAAGATGGCAGGACTCAATACCCTGCCTGCCCATCCTCTTACGCTTTTTTTCTCATCAGTTATCATTGTGTGGCATCCATTCAAAATGTTAGCCATATGGTTCTCTATTTGTAATGTGTGGCAGTCTAACATGTGCTTTAGTAACATAATTCTTTTACCTGCCCACCCAATGAACCGATAAAGGGAGCATCGGATAATACATGTAGAGTGTGTGATCTGCTCTACATATCACTACAGTGAAGATGAGTAAATGTAGGGGGCGGAGAGAAGGACAAGATATAAAATAATATATTTTAAGAAATTTAAGCAATAAAAATAAACATTTATGTAGTGGTTTACATTGCCATATTCTTACAAATACAATACGCTTGTTTAATATAGCTATAATTTATCGTCATTTTAAGGGGAAACTATTTGATTTTACTAAAACATTATACTTTCTCTTCTAAAGAAAAAGGAATCGGGAGGACAGGATTATGAACAAGATATAACTGGTGTATTACAATCATTTGGTGAAAACAGGAAAAATTCTTATTCAAAGGCCTCTAGTTATCAAGCCGTCAACCGCAAATACACTGGAATTCCGCAGCGTATTTGTGGCGAGGCTGATTCGCTGTAGTTATCAAGCCCTACAGACCAACAAAAATAGAATTTAGTGACGTAACATACGATCCACCGGACTCAGTCCGACACAAATCGATGGTTACGTCACTACAGATGTTCCGAATGCAAGTTCGGCACAATCTGACAACTTTTGGAAGTTATCAAAGAACAACCAGGTACGCTCGGCCCTGGAGGCGGCGGATCCCATAGGAATCAATGGGAGTCTGACAGCAGCGAGAGCTCATGTTCGCTGCTGCCCGATACCCCATTGATTTCTATGGGAAGTGTCTGCACCTAACACCCTAACATGCACCCCGAGTCTAAACACCCCTAATCTGCCCCCCTAACACGCCGCCACCTACTTTATACTTATTAACCCCTAAACAGCCACTCCCAGACCCCGCTGCAACTATAATAAATATATGAACCCCTAAACCGCCGCTCCTGGACCTCGCCGCAACTATAATAAATATATGAACCCCTAAACCGCCGCTCCTGGACCCCGCCGCAACTATAATAAATATATGAACCCCTAAACTGCCGCTCCCGGACCCCGCCGCAACTATAATAAATATATGAACCCCTAAACCGCCTCTCCCGGACCCCGCCACCACCTACATTATACCTATTAACCCCTAATCTGCCGCCCCCTATACCGCCGCCACCTACATAACGTTATTAACCCCTATCCTGCCGATCCCGGACCCTGCCGCAAATAAATACATTTTTTAACCCCTAAACCGCCGCACCCGGAGCCCTCCACAACCTTAATTACATTTATTAACCCCTATCCTGCCCCCCCCTACACCGCCGCCACCTACAGTACATTGATTAACCCCTAATCTACCCCCCTACACCGCCGCCAATATATTAAATTAATTAACCCCAAAACCTATGTCTAACTCAAACCCTAACACCCTCCGAACTTAAATATTATTTAAATTAATCTAAATAAATATTCCTATAATTAAATAAATTAATCCTATTTAAAACTAAATACTTACCTATAAAATAAACCCTAAGATAGCTACAATATAATTAATAATTACATTGTAGCTATTTTAGGGTTTATTTTTATTTTACAGGCAACTTTGTATTTATTTTAACTAGGTACAATAGCTATTAAATAGTTAATAACTATTTAATAGCTACCTAGTTAAAATAACTACAAAATTACCTGTAAAATAAATCCTAACCTAAGTTACAAATACACCTAACACTATACTATCATTAAATAAATGAAATCAATTAACTACAATGATCTAAATTAAAATACAATTAAATAAACTAAACTATATTACAAAAAAAAAACAAACACTAAATTACAAAAAATAAAAAAAATTACAAGAAGTTTAATCTAATTACACCTAATCTAAGCCCCCTAATAAAATAAAAAAGCCCCCAAAAATAATAAAATTCCCTATCCTAAACTAAATTACAAAGTAATCAGCTCTTTTACCAGCCCTTAAAAGGGCTTTTTGCGGGGCATTGCCCCAAAGTAATCAGCTCTTTTACCTGTAAAAAAAAGGAATACAATCCTCCCCCCAACATTACAACCCACCACCCACACACCCCTACTCTGAAACCCACCCGATCCTCCTTAAATAAACCTAACACTACCCCCTTGAAGATCTCCCTACCTTGAGTCATCTTCACCCAGCCGGGCCGAACTCTTCATCCGATCCGGGCACAAGTGGTCCTCCAGCCGGGCAGAGGTCTTCATCCGATCGAGGCAGAAGAGGTCCTCCATCCAGCAGAAGTCTTCATCCAAGCGGCATCTTCTATCTTTATCTTCTGGCGATGAGCGGCTCCATCTTGAAGACCTCCGGCGCGGAGCCTCCTTCCAGTACGACGGACTAACGACGAATGACGGTTCCTTTAAATGACGTCATCCAAGATGGCGTCCCTCGAATTCCGATTGGCTGATAGGATTCTATCAGCCAATCGGAATTGAGGTAGGAAAAATCCTATTGGCTGATGTAAGATTGAAGTTTATTTAAATAATATTTAAGTTAGGGGGGTGTTAGGGTTAGACTTAGGTTTTGGGGTTAATTCATTTAATATATTGGTGGGGGTGTATGGGGGTAGATTAGGGGTTAATCAATGTACTGTAGATGGCGGCGGTGTAGGGGGTGCAGGATAGGGGTTAATAAATGCAATGTAGGTGGTGGAGGGCTCCTGGTGCGGCGGTTTAGGGGTTAAACAATTAATTTATTTGCGGCAGGGTCTGGGATCGACAGGATAGGGGTTAATAACTTTATGTAGGTGGCGGCGGTATAGGGTGCGGCAGATTAGGGGTTAATAGGTATAATGTAGGTGGCGGCGGGGTCCGGGAGCGGCGGTTTAGGGGTTCATATATTTGTTATAGTGGCGGCGGGGTCCGGGAGCGGCAGTTTAGGGGTTAATATATTTATTATAGTTGTGGCGGGGTTCGGGAGCGGGGGTTTAGGGGTTAATATATTTATTATAGTTGCGGCGGGGTCCGGGAGCCGCGGTTTAGGGGGTAATAAGTTTATTATATTTGCGGAGGGGTCCGGGAGCGGCGATTTAGGGGTTAATATATTTATTATAGTTGCGGAGGGGTCCGGGAGCGGCGGTTTAGGGGGTAATAAGTTTATTTAGGTGCGGGGGGCTCCGGGAGCGGCGGTTTAGGGGGTATAACTGTATAGTATAGTGTGGGTGCTTAGTGACAGGTTAGCAAGAAAGCTGTGAAGAAGCCGATGAGTAGCGAGATCGATGACTGTCAGTTAACAACAGTCCACTGCTCATCGCTCCTTACTTAGTGCGCGGCTTCTTGACAGCTTTTTTGATAACTTTGGCGAATGTATTCAGGTCCGCGGCGGCGATGTTAGGTGAGCTTAGGCGAGCGTATTGGGCCGGCGAATGCAAGTAAATACGGAGCTTCATAACTAGAGGCCATAGTGTTAACATGATATTTGCAGGAAAAGCAAAACTGCTATCTGAACAGAGTCACACCACTCAAGAAAAAAAGAAAAATTGCATTTACAAATTTAACATATCAGTATAATGAAAATCTTAAAAAAATATTTTCTGATGTTCAGAAAACAGAACACAAGAAACTCAATAACATAAAAAATGCATAGCCAGGAAATCAGAAAAAAAATACTTTCTGACAATTGGCAGATTTGATATCTCTGAAATATTAAACTTCTTCGGGAATAAAAAAGAAGGATATTGTCTGAAGTTTTGAAAGTACTGCGATAGTGTTGATAAATTGTAATATCCCTTAGGAAAACCACTAAGAAATTTCCACTGAGGTGATGGTTTATGATATTAACCTACTGAATAACTGCTTCAGAAGAAAATAGCATATTATCTGGAGCTCTGAAAATACCCCTGAGAAAACAACAGTAAATTATAATATCCTTCATGAAAACAGGACAGAACTGTTGTAACAACGAAAAAATTGTTCCAGCATGGCGTACAAAATAAAATCCAGTACTAAACCCATAAGATATAAAAAGACAAACAATCCAAGCCATAGAATAATCAATAAAAAGTCTAACACATTTCGCCCCCCATTCAAAAGGCTGTATTCATTGACATACAGGTAACTGATTTGGTATTTTCAGGAATATAAAATATTAACTGAGGCTCAAAAAGTATCCCTAAGATATGAAAGCTGTATGTGAGCAGTATATTAATAATACTGAAAATGCTACAGTGTGAAAAATAGTATCAACTATTAAAGTTCATAAAGTAAAACTAAAAAATTATCTACAAATTTATAACATCTCAAAAATAAAAATAAAAACAAGATATGGGGTACCTGTAATACATTTGATTTCAATGGTAAATAGTGAAGGCTCTTCAGTTAAAAAAACAAACAAAAACAAAGCAAATGTAATGTAATCTGCAGTCAATAATTGGGAAACGTATAAAGCTGATATATATATATATATATATATACAGGGAGTGCAGAATTATTAGGCAAATGAGTATTTTGACCACATCATCCTCTTTATGCATGTTGTCTTACTCCAAGCTGTATAGCAGTGCTTTCCAAACTGTGTGTCGGGACACACTAGTGTGTCGGCAGCAGTGTGTAGGTGTGTCCCTGCTTCAGCACAAATTCTTTTAAATTAAAAAAATAAAAATAAAATTGTTTTTTGGTTTCTGACTTTCCGCCTGCCTGCTTCACATATCACATGGTTGACACGTGATTGATAACTAGTGGGTCACAGATCATCTTAACCAATTGGCACAGCTCAGTGGGAACTGAAACTATTACCATTGGTGGATTTGGCGGCACATTGGCTCCTGACTGCACGTGTAGTCTCCTTAATTGGCTTGTGACTGCAAGTGTAGCCAGTGAGTGGGACAGCAGTGTGTTTGCAGTGCAGGCAGTAGTCAGTCGGACTCACAGAGCTCTGAGGGTGGCAGCTTAAACGCTGAGCTGAAGTCAGCTCCCAGTAGTGCATTACGGCTCCTGCTCTTGATATATGGATAGGAAGTGGAAGTTTAAAAATGCTTGATGATGAAATGCGAGTGTCTTTATCTAATATTCCACCAAATATTCCGAAACTGTGTTCATCCCATCAACTTCATACATCCCATTAAAATAGTAGGTAGCTATTGGTGTTATTAAACTTTTTTTTAATTCTTGCACATACATACTGTTACTTGTAAATACATTTTGTTATTATATAATTTATGTATGTGTCCGTATCTTTTAAAACAAGTTAGTTTAACCTCCGGTTTGCTAGTACAACTGAATTACTGTGTCGCAAAATGATGTAGGTCTAAAAAGTGTGTCACCAACATGAAAAGTTTGGAAAGCTGTGCTGTATAGGCTCGAAAGCCTACTACCAATTAAGCATATTAGGTGATGTGCATCTCTGTAATGAGAAGGGGTGTGGTCTAATGACATCAACACCCTATATCAGGTGTGCATAATTATTAGGCAACTTCCTTTCCTTTGGCAAAACGGGTCAAAAGAAGGACTTGACAGGCTCAGAAAAGTCAAAAATAGTGAGATATCTCGCAGAGGGATGCAGCACTCTTAAAATTGCAAAGCTTCTGAAACGTGATCATCGAACAATCAAGCGTTTCATTCAAAATAGTCAACAGGGTCGCAAGAAGCGTGTGGAGAACCCAAGGCGCAAAATAACTGCCCATGAACTGAGAAAAGTCAAGCGTGCAGCTGCCAAGATACCACTTGCCACCAGTTTGGCCATATTTCAGAGCTGCAACATCACTGGAGTGCCCAAAAGCACAATGTGTGCAATACTCAGAGACATGGCCAAGATAAGAAAGGCTGAAAGACGACCACCACTGAACAAGACACATAAGCTGAAACGTCAAGACTGGGCCACAAAATATCTCAAGACTGATTTTTCTAAGGTTTTATGGACTGATGAAATGAGAGTGAGTCTTGATGGGCCAGATGGATGGGCCCGTGGCTGGATTGGTAAAGGGCAGAGAGCTCCAGTCCGACTCAGATGCCAGCAAGGTGGAGGTGGAGTACTGGTTTGGGCTGGTATCATCAAAGATGAGCTTGTGGGGCCTTTTCGGGTTGAGGATGGAGTCAAGCTCAACTCCCAGTCCTACTGCCAGTTTCTGGAAGACACCTTCTTCAAGCAGTGGTGCAGGAAGAAGTCTGCATCCTTCAAGAAAAACATGATTTTCATGCAGGACAATGATCCATCACACGCGTCCAAGTACTCCACAGCGTGGCTGGCAAGAAAGGGTATAAAAGAAGAAAATCTAATGACATGGCCTCCTTGTTCACCTGATCTGAACCCCATTGAGAACCTGTGGTCCATCATCAAATGTGACATTTACAAGGAGGGAAAACAGTACACCTCTCTGAACAGTGTCTGGGAGGCTGTGGTTGCTGCTGCACGCAATGTTGATGGTGAACAGATCAAAACACTGACAGAATCCATGGATGGCAGGCTTTTGAGTGTCCTTGCAAAGAAAGGTGACTATATTGGTCACTGATTTGTTTTTGTTTTGTTTTTGAATGTCAGAAATGTATATTTGTGAATGTTGAGATGTTATATTGGTTTCACTGGTAAAAATAAATAATTGAAATGGGTATATATTTGTTTTTTGTTAAGTTGCCTAATAATTATGCACAGTAATAGTCACCTGCACACACAGATATCCCCCTAAAATAGCTATAACTAAAAACAAACTAAAAACTACTTCCAAAACTATTCAGCTTTGATATTAATGAGTTTTTTGGGTTCATTGAGAACATGGTTGTTGTTCAATAATAAAATTAATCCTCAAAAATACAACTTGCCTAATAATTCTGCACTCCCTGTATATACAGTAGAGATGCTCAAAAAACAAAGTATTGCAGTATGCAGTGATACCTTTTTATTGAACTAACATAATATTTCAAAGACAATCTTTCAAGAGTTTTCCTCTCTTCCTCAGGTCTAAAGCAATACTGATCAATCTGATATAGATACACATCACATACAACAAATGGAAGGGAGGGAGGGGGGTGAGAGGGGTGTCATAAAAAGCACAGAATGTGTCTGAAGGAGAAAATAGCTGAGAATAGCCAGAAAGAATAAATAAACAGAGGAGAGTAAATAGGCAAGATGAGAATAAAAACAAAAGGAGAAAGAAACCAATATAGGACAATAAGATGAGAGGTTATAGAAAGTTATGGTAGTGTGTGAGAAAGCCAGAGTCTACATTAAGTCCTTCCTTTCTGGTATTGAAATGTGTGATCATTTTCATCTCAAACGTCTTTCGTTCATGAGAGTCTTTGAAATTCCCTTTAAGAATGTTAATCCTGAGGTTAAGGATGGAGTGACAAGTCTGGGTGAAGTGATGACCAACAGGGGTACAATATTCATTTTCCTTGTGGTTTTTGATCGAGTGTCTGTGTAGATTCATTCTGAGATGCAGCTTTAGGCCAGTTTCTCCAATGTAGCAACCTCTGTCACACGCTGTACACTGTATTATGTACACATTAGCAGATGAGCACGAATAGGATCCTTTAATACTATATGATGTGTTGTTGTGTCTGGCTGTGTTGTTGTCACATATATGTTGACACTGTTTGCAGAGTGATTTGTTGCATCGTGCAGTGCCATTCTGTGTAAGCTTCTGTTCTGTGGTAAATTTGCTGTGGACCAGTCTCTGTCTCAGGTTAGGCGGTTGTTTGAATGCTAGTATGGGGGGTTCAGGAAATATTTTTTTGAGTGTGGGTCCTCTGAAATTAGTGGTTGTAGCTCTTTAATAATTTTGCGTACTCCTTCCAGAGTAGGGTTGTAAGTGTAATACTCCTGACCAATATAAAATTGGTTTTGTTGCTCTTGTGTTTTAAGTCTCAGCAAAATGGTTATATTTACTAAGATCATAAACTGTGAGCTAATTAGTAACAAATACAGTAATGAATGACACTGGAAAAGAAACAACGTGTGTTTATTGTAACACAGGTTTCCTATGAGCAGTGTTAGAATAGCAGTCTCAAGTTTCTGCTTAATGACTTGGTTAGAGGTATAATGTTCAGCAGGAATAATCACTTCAACAAGTTGTAACAGGTGTTTCAATAGTATCGCAAACAAACTTCACACACTCTCACTGGAATAAAATATTTACAAGTCCCACACATTCTTTCACATCCTTTTGGAAGCATATATGAATATAACTGGTTGTTCAGTCACAGGTTAGTACGAATAGTGCTTACGAGTTCTTAGAGGATTTATCGGCATATAATCTTACCACTTCAGTCTCTAAGTAAGCGATCACAGTACCTTTGTCTTGGGAGGAATATACCTGATGTGAGAAAAGATCCGGAGGTTTGTTTGTCCGACAGCGTGTGGAGAAGTGAGAAGCCGGTGAGAGTGTGACTTACTTCCGGTTGTGGTAAGGATGATCGGATACACAGCTGATGCTGGAATCTCACACAGAGCTAAATATTGCGGCTGCAAAAAAGGCTGAATAGCTGAATGTGATAAAGGTTTGATTTAAATAAACCTCAAGGTGTAAAACCTAGTAAAGGTTATAACAAGCTGAATAATTCAAAGGTTAAATTAACAGAGACCTGGTCTTAAGAACTATGAATATAGAGCTAAACTCTTAACAGAGCAGGCTTAAACAAACTACATCAATTAACAGGCAGTTTGAATATGGCAATGTGAGGTTTAAATAGGGTTTGGCTGTTGGTAGGAGGGATCAGTCCTTAAAGGTATATTACATCTCCCCCCCGTTAAGGAATCACCCCCGGTGATTCAGGGTGAGGTTTAGATGGGTAACGGAGATGAAAACGCCTAAGGAGTCTTGGAGCGTTAATCTCTGAGTGATGTTGCCAAGAATTCTCTTCTGGTCCATAACCCTTCCATTGAATCAGATATTCCAATCTCCTTCTCCTAATGCGAGAATCTAGGATTCTTTCTACCTCAAACTCTTCTTGATTGTTTAGGAGTATGGGAGGAGGAACTGTCAAATCTAATCTGTTTCGGTCTGAAGTATACGGTTTTAATAATGAGACATGAAATGTATTATGTATTTTGTAATGTTGTGGTAGCTTTAATCTCACTGCATTAGGATTGATGATTTTGTCAATTGAAAAAGGTCCTATATACTGATTAGCTAATTTTTTACTTGGTATCTGTAACCTTAGATATTTAGTAGAAAGAAGTACCTGATCACCTAACTTATAGTCTGGTGAGGGTCTGTGTCTTTGGTCATAATAATGTTTTTGTCTGTCTTTAGCTTGAACGAGGTGTGCCTTTATTTGTTCTAATCGATCTTGTAAGGTATTGAGATAAGTTGTAGCACCTGGAGAATTGACTGGAGTATTTGAAAGAGTGATTGATGTGGGGTGATAACCATATGTGGCAAAAAATGGGGACATCTTTGTTGAAGAGGATAGAGAGTTATTGTATGAAAATTCTGCCAAAGGGAGGTATGTTACCCAATCATCTTGTAAATGTGTAATATAACACCTGAGGTACTGTTCTAATGTTTGATTTAAACGTTCGCTTAACCCATTGGTTTGTGGGTGGAATGCTGTGGAGTATCATGTGTCAATCTTTAGTGACTTACAGAGTGATCTCCAGAAAGCGGAGGTGAATTGAGTACCCCTGTCAGTTATAATGGTTGATGGTAAACCATGTAGGCGAACAATAGCTCTAATGAATGCTTTTGCTGTTATAAAGGCACTAGGAAGAGCCTTTAAAGGTGTGAAGTGAGCTAATTTGGTTAATTGATCCACTACAACAAATATTGTATTATAATGTTGTGAATCTGGTAAATCAACAATGAAGTCCATGGATATGGTACTCCATGGTCTATCAGGAATCGGCAGTGACGTCAGGTAACCTATAGGTTTCCTTGCTCAGCCTTGTTTCTGGCACAGACATCACAGCCTATGACGTAGTCAGAAATAGTCTTTTCCATATGAGGCCACCAAAAGTTCCTTTTAGTTAACTCAATGGTTTTTTGGATTCCTGTGTGTCCAGATAATACATTGTCATGGGTATTGTTCAATATGAGTTGTCGTTGAGACTCAGGAATGAATAATCTTCCATTATGGTAAAATAATCCTGTTGTTGAATCCTTAACGCACTCTGGTGGTATTGAAGTCTCATCTTTCAGAGCTGATAATATTTCAGTCTCTAAACCAGTGAGTGTTCCCAAAAATTTTTCTTCTGGTATAATTGGTGTTGAGATGTGTTGTGGCAAACTGGAATCAAACTGTCTTGATAAAGCGTCAGCTTTCGCATTTGCACTTCCTGGTCGGTATGTTATTAAAAAATTGAACCGATCCATAAAAAGTGCCCATCTTACTTGACGGGAAGAAAGTGTCTTGTTAGTCCTTAAGTATTCTAGGTTCTTATGATCGGTATAAATCAGAAAGGGTTCTTTAGTTCCTTCTAAGAGGTGTCGCCAATGTTCTAGTGAACGTTTTATAGCTAGTAACTCTTTGTCACCAATAGAATAATTACTTTCTGCTGGTAAGAAAGTCTTTGAATAGAAAGCAATGGGATGAATCAGTTTGGTGTCCCTGTTCTGTTGTGATAATACTGCTCCAATTCCAGAATTGGAAGCATCTACTTCCAATATGAATGCTTGATTGTAGTCTGGTAAAGTTAAAACTGGTGCTGAGGTGAAAAGCTCTTTTAGCTTAGTAAAAGCTTCTTGGGACTCTTTTGTCCAACAGAATTTATGATTGCTACTAGTTAGTTGAGATAGTGGTTTTACAACTGAGGAAAACCCTTTGATAAATTTCCTGTAAAAATTTGCAAACCCCAGAAACCTCTGGAGTGAGCGTGTGGTAGTAGGTTTTGGCCATTCTATAATAGCCTGAATCTTTTGTTGATCCATCTCAATCTTGTTGGGTTTTAGAATATATCCCAAGAATTTTATTTCTGATGTATGAAAGATACATTTTTCTAACTTAGCGTATAACTTATTTTGTCTAAGTCTAGTTAAAACCCAACGAACGTGTTTCTCATGTTCAGCCATATTTTTTGAATATATTAAGATATCATCCAAATAGATTATGACGCAAAGATCTGTGAGATCGTGGAATATCTCATTTATGAAATGCTGGAAGGTTGCCGGAGCATTGCATAATCCGAAGGGCATAACGTTATATTGGAACAATCCGTATCTGGTGCGGAAAGCAGTCTTCCACTCATCACCCTTCTTGATACGGATTAGATTATAAGCTCCTTTTAAATCCAGCTTTGAAAATACAGTGGCCCCCGTAAGTCTTTCTAGTAACTCAGGGATTAAAGGGAGTGGATATCGGTTCTTTACTGTGATCTTATTTAGAGCTCTGTAGTCGATAATTGGACGTAAAGTTCCATCTTTGTTTTTTACAAAGAATATCCCAGCCGCTGCTGGAGAGGTTGAATGAGTAATGAAACCCTTTCTCAGATTATCATCCAAATAGGTACGTAAATCTTGGAGCTCATTTTGGTTCATTGGATAAATTTTGCCATGAGGTATTTGTGATCCTGGAATAATGTCAATGGGGCAGTCAAATGCTCTATGTGGAGGCAAATTTTCAGCTTCTTTCAAATCGAATACGTCTGCCAGATCCTGATATACACATGGAATACCCTGCTCCATAGTAGCTATAGAACAGTGAGGATAGCAAGTCTTAGTACAATAGGTTGAGTTTAGGTTTACTGTGTTTTGTGTCCAATCTATTTCAGGATTATGAATAACTAACCATGTATAACCTAAGATGACTGAGTGCTGTGCTATAGGTATAATATCAAAAGTTACATATTCAGTGTGTGCCTTGGATGTGGTTATTAAAAGTGGTATGGTGTGATGAGTGATTGGTCCCTTCTGAATGAATGTACCATCAATTAACTTCACAAAAACTGGGTTTGCTTTGCACACAGTGGGTATTTTATTCTTTTTTACATAATCAGTGTCAATATAATTTCCAGTCGCCCCAGAATCTATTAGTCATTTAGTCTGTAGGTTGTCTTGATCCCACTGTAAGGAAAGGGGAATAGTTAGATGTTGTGTCTTAGAGGTGTTATATATTTGTTTGATAGATTCTGTCTTACCCTTTCTTTGTTTTGATAGTAATGGACATTCACTAACAGAGTGCTCCTTATGTGCACAATATAAACAGAGATTTGACAATCTTCGTCTTATCCTTTCTTCTGAGGTAAGTGGACCCCTTATAGTTCCTATTTCCATAGGTATAGGGTTAGATAAAGTCTTTTCTTGTGATGTAGGTGAGGGATAAGTGCGTCTAGAGAGTGTCTCATAAACTGATTTTTCTACTTTGCGCTCTCTTAGACGTCTGTCCAGAGTAATGCAGACTTTTATGAGAGCTGATAATGTCTCAGGCATTTCTATTCGTGAGAGCTCATCTTTTAAGCTCTCAGATAATCCCAGCCTGAACTGATTTCTGAGGCTGACCTCATTCCATTTGGAGTCTGAAGCCCACATCTGAAAGTCAGTGATGAACTCTTCCACGGTTCTTTTGCCCTGTTTAAGAGCTCGCAGTTTGGTCTCTGCGTTAATCTGTGTGTTAGTGTCCTCATATAAGATAGACATAGCAGAGAAAAAATCCTGCAATGAATCCATTACAGGATCGTTTGTTTCATACAGCCTATTGGCCCATGTTCTAGGTTCCGCCAGTAAGTAAGATATAGTAGTGCAAACTTTTATTCTCTCACTATGGTAAGTCCTAGGTCTCAAAGTAAATAACAAATTGCATGCATTTTTGAAATCTCTGAAAACTGATCGTTTACCTGAAAAAGGAGTAGGAGGCTGAATTTGAGGTTCAGGAGTAGCCTGCTCCTTAGGGTTTAAACATTCCTTTATTAAGGCTTTTAAAGCTGTATTCTCTGCTTGCACCTCTGTTAAGCCACGTGCAAGGTAATCCAACTTTTGATGTATGTTAGAGAATTCATTCTGAATCTCTTGTGGTTCCATGGCTTAAAGAGTAAACAAACAGATATTTTAGGCCTGTTAATACTGTAATACTCCTGACCAATATAAAATTGGTTTTGTTGCTCTTGTGTTTTAAGTCTCAGCAAAATGGTTATATTTACTAAGATCATAAACTGTGAGCTAATTAGTAACAAATACAGTAATGAATGACACTGGAAAAGAAACAACGTGTGTTTATTATAACACAGGTTTCCTATGAGCAGTGTTAGAATAGCAGTCTCAAGTTTCTGCTTAATGACTTGGTTAGAGGTATAATGTTCAGCAGGAATAATCACTTCAACAAGTTGTAACAAGTGTTTCAATAGTATCGCAAACAAACTTCACACACTCTCACTGGAATAAAATATTTACAAGTCCCACACATTCTTTCACATCCTTTTGGAAGCATATATGAATATAACTGGTTGTTCAGTCACAGGTTAGTACGAATAGTGCTTACGAGTTCTTAGAGGATTTATCGGCATATAATCTTACCACTTCAGTCTCTAAGTAAGCGATCACAGTACCTTTGTCTTGGGAGGAATATACCTGATGTGAGAAAAGATCCGGAGGTTTGTTTGTCCGACAGCGTGTGGAGAAGTGAGAAGCCGGTGAGAGTGTGACTTACTTCCGGTTGTGGTAAGGATGATCGGATACACAGCTGATGCTGGAATCTCACACAGAGCTAAATATTGCGGCTGCAAAAAAGGCTGAATAGCTGAATGTGATAAAGGTTTGATTTGAATAAACCTCAAGGTGTAAAACCTAGTAAAGGTTATAACAAGCTGAATAATTCAAAGGTTAAATTAACAGAGACCTGGTCTTAAGAACTATGAATATAGAGCTAAACTCTTAACAGAGCAGGCTTAAACAAACTACATCAATTAACAGGCAGTTTGAATATGGCAATGTGAGGTTTAAATATGGTTTGGCTGTTGGTAGGAGGGATCAGTCCTTAAAGGTATATTACAGTAAGTGACTACTACAGGGGTTCTTGTTTTGTTTTCCTTTTCTTTGTATTGTAGGAGCCTTTCCCGTGGTGTTTTTAAGGCAGATTTGATTTTCTTAGATATTGTCCTTTCCTTGTAGCCCTTTTGCCTAAATGACTCTGACAGTGTACTCAGGTGCTGATCTCTGTCTTTTGTGTCAGAGCAAATGCGGTGATATCTGATAGCTTGGCTGTAGATGATACCTTGTTTGGTGTGATTGGGATGGAAGCTGGAATTGTGGAGGTAGCTGTACCTGCCTGTGGGTTTTCTGTCTATAGATGAATGAAGGATGCCATTGGTGACAGTTATTGTGCAGTCCAAGAAGTTCACACTATGATTTGAAAAGTCCATTTTAAGGTTAATTGATGGGTGAAATGAATTAAATGATTTGTGGAAATCTAAAAGGCTTTCTTCTCCTTCTGTCCATATTATGAAAATATCATCGATGTAACTATAATATGTATAAGGTTTGTGGGGCTGAGTAAAAAAAATGTTTTCTAGCAATTCAATTAGCTCCTGAGTGCTACAAGTGTACTCTTTTCTGTGGTTATTCTCCTAACCACATTTTGCTCTCCAAGTTAATACATAGTACACAGAACCACTGACTCTATCATTATAACGTATAGATCTGGAATACACTCCAGCGTCCATAACATTAAGAGATCTAGAGCTTATCTTTTATCTAAAGAAGTAGTGCCATTGGTCTTTCTCCTCTGTTTTGAATGAAGGATGCCATTGGTGACAGTTATTGCGCAGTCCAAGAAGTTCACACTATGATTTGAAAAGTCCATTTTAAGGTTTATTGACGGGTGAAATGAATTAAATGATTTGTGGAAATCTAAAAGGCTTTCTTCTCCTTCTGTCCATATTATGAAAATATCATTGATGTAACGATAATATGTATAAGGTTTGTTGGGCTGAGTACATAAGAATCTGTATTCTAGGTACGCCATGAAAAGATTAGCGTATTGGGGTGACATTTTTGTGCCCATCGCTGTCCCTGTCATTTGTAGGTAGTAATAGTTGTGTGTGAGTATGAATTCTATAAGCTGGGCAATAGTTGCACTATTATATTTGTGTGTTGGTTGGTGGGATGAGAGAAATTTACTGCAGGCCTCAATACCATCCTTATGCGGGATGTTGCTGTATAAGGATTCCACATCCATAGTAACTAGTATAGTGTTTCCAGGTAGTTGATTTATCTGGTTAAGTTTATTAAGGAAGTCTGTATTGTCCTGTATAAACCTATAAGTCTTAATAACAAGAGGCTTAAGAATGTTTTCTATTAGGCCAGATATTTGTTCAGTGAGTGTTCCCATACCTGTTACAATGAGGCGTCCTGGGTTTCCTGGCTTGTGGATTTTGGGCCGCATGTAGAAAGTACCCATCTGAGGATTGGAAGGTACCAGATTTTCTAATTCTTGCTGTATGTGTTTAGGAAATGTTTTGATAAGTTTTGTGAGTTTAGCTGAATATTCCTTGGTGGGGTCCGTTTCCAGTTTTTTGTAGTAGTTTACATCAGACAACTGTCTGTAACCTTCTGTAGTATAGTCCTGGGTATTCATGATAACTACTGATCCACCCTTGTCCACCGGCTTGATGATGATGTTATTATTATTCATCAAGTTTTTCAAGGCATTTCTTTCCATATGTGAGAGGTTGTAAGCGATTTTTTTCTCTTGTGTGGTGACTAGGGATGCCACTCTCAGGCGAAAACTTTCAATTTAACTGTCCAATTTGATGTTATGTCCTGCTGTCGGTGTAAAATCTTTGGGGGTTTTCCTACCATTATTATCCTTTTTAAGAGTCGTGTTTTTTTGGCATAAAAGAATTCCTTAAGTCTCAATCTTCTGAAAAATTCTTCCAAGTCTGAATATAACTGGATGTGATCAAGATTTGTGTTAGGACAGAATGTTAGCCCCTTGGATAAGACTGATTTTTCAGGTATTGAAAGGTGATGATTAGAGAGGTTTACAATCCCAGTATTGTCCGTGAATTGTTCTTGGTAGTTAGCAGGCTCAGTTTGGTTTGGGTCATTGGTAGTTCTGGTTGGAGTAAGCTGTTTTTCAATGGAGCAATCAGTTGATCTTTCATTAGGGCTTTCTTTGTGCTGTTTGAGGCCAGCCAGTTTCTTATTCTTTTTCCTGATGAGATTATGTTGTTGTTTCCTTTAGAAGTAATCCATTTCTATTTCCATTGCTTTGGTTTCGATTGTAACCAATAGCAATGGAAACTACTACAAAAAACTGGACACGGACCCCACCAAGGAATATTCAGCTAAACTCACAAAACTTATCAAAACATTTCCTAAACACATACAGCAAGAATTAGAAAATCTGGTACCTTCCAATCCTCAGATGAGTACCATCTACATGCTGCCCAATCCGCAAGCCAGGAAACCCAGGACGCCCCATTATAACAGGTATGGGAACACTCACTGAACAAATATCTGGCCTAATAGAAAACATTCTTAAGCCTCTTGTTATTAAGACTGATAGTTTTATACAGGACACTACAGACTTCCTTAATAAACTTAACCAGATAAATGAACTACCTGGAAACACTATACTAGTTACTATGGATGTGGAATCCTTATACAGCAACATCCCGCATAAGGATGGTATTGAGGCCTGCAGTAAATTTCTCTCATCCCACCAACCAACACACAAATATGATAGTGAAACTATTGCCCAGCTTATAGAATT